>NW_006408524.1:26944116-26966728 GCF_000296735.1 Chrysochloris asiatica
GAAGGTAGGAATAAAAAAGGAAATGAAAAGCACTGAGCAAATGGAGTGAGAGTGTGGAGGTAAGGGAGGTGGAGGCTGGTGAAGGGGAAGGCCAGTTGACCAATTAGTGGAGAAGTGAAACAGCTCACAGCTGACCCCAGCGTGGGGTGGGGGAGAAGGCAGAAGGTTTCAGAGAGGTCTAGGATTCTCCTTTCACCACGAGGTCAGCTTTAATCAAGTTCCCAACATAAATATGACCAATATAAACCAAGTAACGGAGGTTAAACGTCTACACTCAAGGTCAGTGACTCCTGGTCGAACTGGAAGATTTCACATCAAATGCACTGGCTGGAATTTACCTGAAGGGCCTCTGTGCTTGGTCAGGAAACCCAAGTCCCCACTGACCCTCCTTGAGTACAGACTGACATGCTGTCCACCTCGGACATGGAAACCACGTGCATCGTGGCTTGGGGGGTTTTCATAAACACAGAGTAAACTGCCGTTTCTTCCTGGCTGAGGGTGAGGATCCCATGAACCCTTGATGCACAAGCTGATCCATCATGTCCTTCCTCACTACGGAGGGACACCTGTTGGTCCTGGGAGGAAACCCTCGACCTTGGTTCTGGAGGCTGAGGCCCTAGATGAACCACTGCACAATCCTTACAAGATGCTGAGGCCTCTTGGCATTGATAAAGGACCATTTTCTCAGGCAAGCTGCAAGTGGCCTGTAAGTAAAGCTGACATGATTCTTATCACCTGGGCATTTAGAAAAACTGTGGTCAAAACATACCATAGAAAGCATTCGCCAGTGGATCCTTTTTACAAAACCTTTTTTATGTATAGAGTTCAGTGATTTTAATTATGTTCACCATGTTATCCTTTTCCAAATGGTCCCTCTGCCATTAATAGAAACTCAGTAAAGATACCCCTTTCCCCCTCCTCTCCCACCCCTGTTACTAATAAACTTTGATCTGTAAACATTTGAGTATGTTCCTCCTCTTACTGCTTTCTGCTTCTGTCTGACCTTGTGGAGGAATCACAATAGATGCAACATCACTGGTCTCTCTATCCTATGGTGACTTCTGTTCATTGCTCTTCTCTCTTTCAAAGTATTTGTGGTTTGACTCATGGCCCGAACTTCTCTGCTGTCTGATTCTGATGTTCTGTTTGTTTATTTCACCAAGTCACATGGAAAATGAAGTCTTTGCTAAAGTTTCTTTTGTCCTTCCCATGTGCCCATCACCAGGCCTCTTACCTGCCTCTCAGCACATTAAGTCCTCATAGAAATTCAATAAGGCAGACACGCTAATCCTTTCCAATTTACAGATGAAGAAACTGAGTCACAGAGGGGCTAAGACACTTGCCCATGGTCACAAAGTGGTAGACACAGAACTTGTACTTAAATCCAACATCTTAACCGCTTTGAGTATTGCTTCCTTAAATAAAATCATGAAGGTGATGCCTCCCCTGAACGGGAAGGTTTGAGTTCTCATTCGTTTCTGAGTATATAACACATGGTAAAATAATTGGTATTTCTTCTAAAACTGCATTTTAATCAAAGATGTGGAAAGAGTCCAAGGTATGCTAACACTTAGAAATAAAACCAAGTGTATAACAACTTTGGAGGTATGGACATACGCCCCATAGATTCTCAGAAGGTTTCACATCACGGGTTGGTGCCTCCCTCATCCTTATATATCCGGGAGGAAAGCATGAGGCCAGCCCATAGTGTTGGCTTTGGTGTCTCAAGGAGTTCAACACAAGACAGCATCGGAGTGGAGGGCTGCTGCCTCCAAATGCGCCTCTTGTCATCTTTATGGGTATGCCAGACCATAAAACCTGGAGAGATATAACTGGAATAACCACATTATCTCTTTCAAGGCAAAAAGGAGAGGAGGGTGAACTTGGAGATTCATGTACAGAGGCACTAGTCTAAATAAACAATCTACATAAATTTGCATTTGCATGGGAGCATTGTTATAAAATGTGGGCTTCATTACATAGCCCTGCTGATATACCTTAGGAGGGTCTGACATCTGTGATTTCTGATCACCTGGTTCCCTTGTCTCTTTAAAGTCACATTCTGTATATGGAATATTCACTTAGCCTAAATCACCTGAGTGAAATTTGCTGAAATCGATTAATGACAATATGTATGCCTAATAACTAGGATTAAAGATGTGTACTCACATATGCAGACAAAAGAGTCCTGGTGATCTATTTTGGGAAAATAATTTCAAAAAGGGTATCCTGGTAAAGAACTAAATACAGCTCACTGATCGCAAGGGGAGATAGAACAAAGAGTAATCCAAAGGGGCTGAAGAACTTCCTTTATAGGAAACAGAAAATGGTTGTGCTCTCTCTCTCCCTCTCTCTCTCTCTCTCTCAGTAATCCAAAGGGGCTGAAGAACTTCCTTTATAGGAAACAGAAAATGGTTGTGCTCTCTCTCTCCCTCTCTCTCTCTCTCTCTCTCCATAATAACCCATCTGCTTTTTTTTTCTGACTAAACAAGACAAGCAAATGTCCTTAAACAGCAGCTGGAGGGCTCTCTCTCTCTCTCTCTCTCCATAATAACCCATCTGCTTTTTTTTTCTGACTAAACAAGACAAGCAAATGTCCTTAAACAGCAGCTGGAGGGCTTCAGGTTAGAAAAATGAAAACTCTTCCATTCAGAGGATTCATTTGCATATTTATGGATGGCATCATGAAGTACAAGAAAGAGAAAAATAGGATAGCTTGAGACTCTTTCAATATAAAATAAGGCAGGAGACAAGTCCCTGGCTTTGCTAAGGATCATTTGAAAACATAACCACAGTGTGAAAAGGTCACTGGAGCTGAAAATGAATGAATTTGAATTCCAGGTCCTGGTTTTACTTATTACCTGTGTGACCTTGTTTAAGTTACTTCTTTGCTCTAGACTTCATTTTCCTCGTCTCTAAAACTGGAACACTGAACTAGATTTCTAGATCTACTAATTCTAAGGTCTCTGGTGTTGCGCTGTAGGACAAGAAAGCACTGGACTGCTAACCACAGGTCGGCAGTTCAAACCCACCAGTCGCTCTCAGAAACCCTATACAGGGCCGTTTTGTGTTGGAACTGACTCCATGGTACACAGCAGCAACAATTGTTGTTGTGAAGTGCCATCAAGTCGGTTCCGACCCATAGTGACTCTGTAGAGGGTTCCCGAGGAGCGGCTGGTGAGCTTGAATCGCTGACCTTGCAATTCAAATGGTTTTGCAGTCTGGTGCATTAACCCACAGTGCCAAAAGGAATGCTAGTGGGTTGAGCATTTGGGCTGCTAACCACAAGGTACGTAGTTCAAAGCCACTAACCACTTCATGGGGATGCTAAGGCAGTTTGTTTCTGTAAAGATTTATAGCCTTGGAAACTGTAGCTCTTCTCTCTGCCCTAATCACTTGTTATGAGTTGGAATAGACTCGATGGCATTGGGTTTGGTTTCATTTAGGGGCCACAAATGGTTTCTGCTGCACTAGCCTAAAAGTTGGCAGTTCGAACCACCCAGCCACAACCACTATGCCACCAGAGCTCCTCACCCTAACTATACCAGTTAACATAACATTTTTTACTTGATATCAGTCCTGATTGTTTATCTTAATACTTACAGCAATCAAAACAAAAATTGAAATTCACCTAGTCAACTAGCTTATAGAGATCCTGTAGAGGGTTTCTGAGGCTGTTAATCTTTGTGAGAAAGCCTCCTTTTTCTCCAGCAGAGTGACTGGTGGGCTTCAACCATTGACCTTGCAGTTCGCAGTCCAGTGTTTATCCTGCAGAGCTGCTGCCACTCCATGCTATTTGCAATAGAATACATTTTACTGCTATCCAAGCAGTTCCCTCCCCCAGGTGTCTTGACTAGTGTTAACAGTCTTCTTCACAGTTAAACCAAAATCTTTGCAAGTACCATCAAGCCATATGACGATTCAAAACTACAGATGCAAACCTTCCCAAATCACTATGATTTCATATGAGTAGCATTTCTAGCTTTCAACAAAGACACTTAGACACTTGGGTCATTATGAAAGAAACTTCGGAGCTCTAAACTCTTTGATATTTATGAAACAAGGCCTGCCCAGAGATTATTGGAAAATTGTGATGCTGATTAAACCATGATGTTTCCGTTATCCAGCAAGGCAAACGGTTGAGTGATAAAAGCAGTCGGGCGTTCTAAAATTATTTTCAAAGTAACAGAGGGTTTGAACAAAATAAATGATTTGAATACAAGATATAAACAACCAAACAGGCTTGCAAAGGAGACCAGTAATGAGGCATCTGGGACACTGTTTCTGCTGCTTATGACTTTCAGGGTGAGCCTGATGCCTTTCAGATTTTCAAGAAAAAATAAACTGGTGACAAAAGAATAGCAGCTGTGGGCACAGTAAGGAAATTAGTTGGAGCAGATTTGTAATTAAGCGTTGAAAACGGATCCGTATGATCCCCTTCCCCCTCCCCAGCATCCTAGTACCGTTTGCTTTTTGCCTCTTCTCAAAATCCCATTTAGAAATAAATAAATACACACTCCATCCTCAGTCGTGCTTGTCCCAGCCTGGGATCTTATCAAAAGACATTCCTTTTTCTGAGAAAGCCAAGAAATTGATTCACATGAAACACAAATCCCCATGAAATAATGTAACATTGACTTGAGGTTTCTGCTTCACACTTTTATTTTTGCCAGTTTTTTTTTTTTTTAAACTTTGGAAAGATAGAAGAGTCGTCTGTTCAAAAGATTGTACGTCTACTCATCACTCATCAACCATTTTGTTACTCAACATTTTTCATTTATGACAATAGTAAAAATAAAAAAACAACAAAAACGATCCGTCTACTTTGTGTACTAACAGTGTATTTCTGGCAGTAAGGAACAAACACCAAGGTTTGGGCGATAGTAACCACGCTGGCTGTGTTGGTTAAGGTTCATGTGTCAACTTGGCTGGACCATAATTCTCAGCGGCTTGGCGGTAATGTAATTATGTAATGATGGAGTCATGCTCCACTGTGTGATCTGATGTGACCACCCTCTATTTTCACCTAATGCCAATTTTGGAACTAAGCCATGTTGATAAGTGAGGAGTGGGTGTATATTTATACATATTGAAGGAAGGTCGTGGTGAGGACAACCAATTTTCATTTCCCTATCCAAGATGAGGAATCCTGGTGTGGTACTGTAGAATAAGCACTGGACTGCTTGCTAACCACAAGGCCAGCAGTTAAAATCTACCAGCTGCTCCTTGGAAACCCTACACTGGGTCGCTACGAGTCGGAACCGACTCAAAGGCACTTAACAACAACAACATCCAAGATGAGGATGAAAGTTTTGCAACCTCAGTGAATGTCTTAATGCTATTTAATGATAGCATCACAAACAAAGTTTAAGATCTAAGAATCTTAATGTTCACTGACTTTTTTTCTCTTTTTTTAAATTGTAACATTTTTAATGGAATGAAGTTGATTGTATTGACTGTGCCTGGGAAGCTAGAAACACGCTTCTTGTCCCCTCACGCCTATCACTGTGACACAGATTTACTCCCGAGGGCATCATGGCTGAGCTTCCCCAACGATTGGAGGGGCAGAACTTCTTGAACTGAAATTAGTGGGCCACTCGGAAAGCCCATTCGTTGGTCCACCTTGGAGTGTGTGTCCTTCCTCCGGCTTCCTGGATCATATCTCCTCTTCCTGTATGTCACTTTAAGCCTGGAGAAATGTAGGTGGAGTGTCCAGGCACAGGTGACTTCCTGAATCAGTATGCACTCTGATTTTTCCTGGGCAGAGCAGAGTCGCTACTTTGACAGCAGTGAAAAGTGACAGGAAAGTAAATATCCCAGAGTCCCACTTATCCGGAGGTCAGGTGTCCCTCCACCTCAACCTTCTGGAACCCAGCTCCAGGAGCAGGAAGGAAGCAAAACTGCCTCCAAGCAGCGGAAACACCAGTCACAGAGCCCTGCGACTTAACTAGGTCTAATTGACTCTTATTTAACACACACTCCTAACAAGCCCGTTTGTTTAGTCTCCCAGCCCACAACAAATTAAAAGCAGAAAATTGGAGGGGGTTGAAGAAAGAGGAAAGAGATTAGTAGCTGTCACACTAAAGGCATTAAGAAATGATGACAAACAACCTGATACCAAAGGAAAAGAAAAATTAGCCCCTAAAAAGTAGCCCAGAATTAGCCAAACCAGCATATCCATAGTCATTAAGACTGGGTCAAGCAGCCCACCACATCTGGAAAGCCCCCTGGGCATCACTGTGTTCCTCTAGCATGGTAGGGAGATGGAGCCCGGCATTGGGAACAGAGACTTTGACCATGTCCATATAGTTCTTCAACCCTAGGTGGTGGTGCTGTGCTGTGGACTCAGTTTCCACTCATAGCAACCCTGTACAGGGTTTCCGACACTGTAAATCTTTCTGGGAATACAAAGCCTCATCTTTCTCACACACAACTGCTGGTAGTTTCAAACTGCTGACCATGAGATTAGCAGCTCAACTCATAACCACTACACGACCAGAGCTCCTTAGAGTGCTGCAGAATCTTCTGGGAGCTTATTGAAAATATAGAGCCGAGCCCTGCCCCTAGAGATTCTGATAGAGAACATCTGGATCAGGCCCAGGATTCTGCATTCTAACAAGGCCTACTCTACTTTGATTCAGCCTTCAGTCCACCCCATCAAAAACATTACCTTTTTCCCCAAGCTGGGAAATTGCTCAGGCATGTCACTTCCTGCTCTGGGCCCCAGCTGATACTTGTGTTATAAGAGGTTTATTTCACTTTGTAGTCACTTAGGCTTCCATTAGATTTTCTTCCTAATTCTCCCTTCTTCTGGAAACTCTACACACAAGCTTCTACCAGCAGACAGTGGTGGCAGCTGCCCTGAGGAGCACTTGCTGGCTGGTCTTCCATACTGTCATGTACCGAAGTGTATCCGGAAATGTGTGTCAGTTTGGCTAGGCCATGATTCTCACTGGGTTGACAGATATGTGCTGATCCCGCATGATGTGCCCGGATGTGACATGCCTGATGCCATGTAAGGGAGTTTCCCAGGGGTGTGGCCTGTAACACCTTTTATCTTACATTCTTGTATCTCTATACAAGAAAGTAGAGCTGGAAGTGGAATGTGTCCTTTAGAGCTGAGGTCCCTGCACTGTGAAGCTCCTAGAGCCAGAGGAAGATTGAAACCAAGACACATGGAGTTCTCTCTCCAAGGAATGCTGGGCCTGTAGATTTTAAAGGAGACAAGGGCATTTCTTCAGAACCAGTAAAGTTCTGGTTGTGAAAGTCATCCACTTGTGGTGGTATTTTTGTTATAGCAGCAATAGAGAACTAAGACACACATTGTTACTATTGGTGCCGTGAGTTGGTTCCAACTCATAGCGACCCTGTATAGGGTTTCCAAGGAGCAGATAGAGGGTTTGAACTGTTGATCTGTGGTTTGAAGTCCAATGCTGATCCTACAATGCCACAGCAGGAGTCCAAGACATACATGTTGTTGTTGTTGTTGTTAAGTGCCGTCGAGTCGGTTCCGACCCATAGCGACCCTGTACAGGGTTTCTGAGGGTGTAAATCCTTATGGGAGTAGAAAGCCTCATCTTTCTCCCGCGGAGCCGCTGGTAGTTTCGAACTGCTGACCTTATGGTTCGCAGCCCAATTCGTAACCACTACGCTACCAGAGACATACATGGAAGGCACAAATTCTGCCAGTGACCCATTACTGCTCTCCAAAAGGTTTAGTTAGACCACCTTCTAACTTCCCTCCACCCACTGAGAGACTAGGCTAATTTTAGAACTACCTCTGAAGCAGTGGTTGATCCTCAGGTTCATGAGAGTCACTGCCTGACTCCTCTTTTTAAAAAGAAAACCAAAGAGAGTTCTGAGTTTCTGTTTGGGGTGATGAAAAACTCTGGAAATGGATACTAGTTATTTATGCACAGTATTTGAGTGTAATTAATGCTACTGAATTATACACTTAAAATTATTAAAATGGCAAACACACATATATATATATATTGCCACAATAAAATTTACTCCCTGCCGCCCACCAAAACCAGACTTAATAGGGGGTGTTAGATCCATGTCTCTAAACTTTTAAAACTACATAACTATCAGTAAAAATTTGAGGTGTACACTCTCCAAATAAATGTCTGTTAATTATTTTACATTTTATCCATGTGGTAATATATTGTTTACATCATAAACATGTGTGAAATAGAATTGAAATTTAATGGGAAGTTCTAATATTTCCTTCACATCCATTGTCTTAAAACCACTAGGCTAAATTTTAGGACACATTCCATTCAGTTCTAATAGTATGTGAACTATTTGTATGGTGGTTGTTGTTGTTAAGTGTTATGGAGCTGGTTCTGACTCATAGAGACCCTATATAGGAGTTCTAAGAAGCAGCTGGTAGGTTTGAACTGCTGACCTTGTAGTTCACCGTCTAGTGCTGATCCTACAGCACCACACCAGGAGTCCACATTTTTAAGGTCAGGTTTGCTAGATTCTTGAAAGTCCACCACAATCCTTAACATTTGGTCCTGGTATGTTTTTTAATGAATGCTTGAATGAATATGTGTAAGGGATATGAAGTGGCTAAGCTTTGTCTCATTCTTCAATGATCACGAACAAACATGATAGAATTGAGTATAGGAAATCAAGAGTAAAGTTGAGGAGTAATTCATATTTCAGGAAATTGTCAGTTAAAATTTAGGGAGTAAAATTAATATTTATGAAGCTCAGAAAGTCTTCTTTAGGACAGAAGAATGACTCACAGTTCATGAAAAGGTAAAAGCATAGTTGTTCTGTAACACAACCCAAAAGCCAAACCCACTGAATTGAGTTGATTCCAACTCATAGCGACTCTATAGAATGCCCTGTAGAGTCTCTGAGGCTGAAAATCTTTATGGGAGCAGACAGCTTCATTTATCTCACATGGAGCAGCTGGTGGGTTTGAACTTTGCATTAGCAACTCAATGCTTAACCCATTGCCCCATCAGGGCTTTTTTTTTTTTTTTTTCCTGTAATTGGTATGTATTGCATATATGTGTTTATGAAGGATGTGTGTGTGTGTGTGTGGCTAAGACATTGTTGGGAGGTCTTTTTACGAAGATATACTCGGCCAGATGCAATTTATTCAGTTGACTTGTTTTGGGGGGTGGCTTGCGGCAATCATGCAACTTTTAAAAAATGTACTTAAAAGTTAACATATATAGTTCTTTATGCAGGTTTCCTGCCAAATACGCATCCTGTTAGAATCCTAGTGAATATATAAAACAATATTGTTGTTAGGGGCTGTCAACTCACAGTGACCCTATGCACAACAGAATGAAACACTGCCCCGTCCTGGGCCAGCCTCACAATTGTTATGTTTGAGACCACTGTTGCTGCCACTGTGTCAATCTATCTTCCGGGGGGGGTTCTTCCTCCACTGACCCTCCACTTTACCGAGCATAATGTCCTTCTCCAGGGACTGATCCCTCTTGACATGTCCAAAGTATGAGAGATGAATTTGCCATGCTAAATACATAGTTTATGGCTTACATCATATGAAGGAATCACTTTAAAAAGCCCTGTATTTTCCTGTTTACAGAAGTGACCAAAGCTGAGTTTGGAGTCCTGGTATGACATTGTAGAATGAGACAGCTAACCACAAAGTTGGTGGCTCAAATCCACCAGTCACTCCTCATAAACCCTCGAACCCTCGGATTGCTATGAGTCGGAACTGAATCTACGACACAACCACAATAACAACAGTATGTAGCTCATGAACAAGACTGTCCCCTTAGAACAAAGCACAAAGTGTTGGATGTGGAGGGCATGGTATTTCTAAGAATGACCTTTCACCCCTGAAATATTTGGAACTTGATCCCTGGCACAGAGACCAATGTTCCTATAAATGCTTTGGTGCAAGCACCCCTGGGAGCCATTAGCTCATAGGCATGGGTGGAGGATTCAGAGGAGTAGTTGCTGCGGAACTCATGAGCAGCATTCTTTTGAACTGAGATCCTTACATTTTATCTTGACATATTTATTGTGTCTGAAACATGGTAAATTAGGTACTTTTTGTCTTTGGGTGAATATCTAACATTATATTATTTACATTTTAACTATATAAACACACAAATGTTTTTTGAATTAACTAAGAAACATGAAATCAACTGAACATATTCACCATGGTCTTAGAAAGATATTTTCTGAGGACATCTACCCTTTTCCTTCTAGGGAGAGAAGGTGGGTTTACTTATGAGGACAGACTGGTCAGGTGGGGATGGGACAATGGAGAGGGACAGGACCCGCTGTAGGGAAAAATTAATGCAGGGCTCCTAGTTCAAAAGGCAAGGAAAAAAAGTGTATCGAAGGCCCTAAAATCAAAACTTTTTCTTTCCACAGTCTCTATCAGCATGTTATGCTGGTTTTTTTTTTGTTTTGTTTTGTTTTTTTCTTCAAATGTTTTATTGTGAATTATGTGATAGTATTACATGGGAGAACATTAGTTTCACATTCATCCTATCGTATATCATTTCATTGCCATGGTTACAATCCCCTCTATGCATCATCACCCAACCAAAGGGTATACCCTGCAAGCCCCTATCCCTCTCTGTGTCATGGTGGTTTTTTTAATATGCTATATGATCTCATTATAAATAAAGAAAAAAAAATTAATGATTACCATGCATTTTACCATACATTTTTATATTATGCAATGCCAACTTTAAGCACAGATCTAGGCTCATGTAATGCCTATGTGGAATTCAGGTGTAGCACTGAGGGTTAATGCGCTGGACTGCAAAGTCGGTTTGAACCACAAGATCAGAGGTTCAAGCTCACCAGCTGCTCCTCAGAAACCCTATACAGGGCCACTATGAGTCCATGACACTTAACAACAACAATAACAACAAGGCCTATATGGAATCACTGAAATTGCACCAGTGTGCTTTGTAACTTATACATACATATGTATTTAATTCTTGCCAGAATAGTGGAAACTCTGTCCCCAAATAACTCAATTGTTTTTATTTTACTTCTTGATACAAGCATGTGCACATTTCACAACACTTCATGGAGGCAGGTGGCTTTCCTTGTTTTCTCTCTGAGTTCCGCAGAACTCTCACATCTGGTGGGTCCAGTGGAAGCCTGGGCTCATTGGGGCATCACAAAAGCTATATGTAAATGAATAGGCAAGGAACAGCAGACACCCTTAGTGTGTGAATCTCCTCTGCTCACAATGCACTCACTCCGCTGTGTCAGTGGACTCTACTTATAAAACACAAGTTCAAAGATAAAATCATGAAGACTGTCAAGATAGTAACATTGTGGATTTAGCTAAGTACAGGAGAGTTCTGAGCCTGGGGCCCTATGTGGCTGTGCAGGTTCCACATCCAGGAAGCTGGCTTTGACGTGGGTGATACTATTGTGCTGAGAATGTGCCCACTTCCTGGCCAGTGGAACCACTCTTGGGCTATGGAGCATGCAAGTCCTCACAATAGTGTGATAGCCAGGGTCCCATGGGAGGAGATGGTTCTCATAAGGCAAGGGAAGTCAGGCAGCAGCAGAGGGCGCCAAAGGTAATCTGTTGGCGAATGTGAAGAAAATGATCCAATTTCTTTTGCTACTTACTCTCTTCACTCATCCTTTCAAATATTTCTGTGATGCGTGTGCATATGTTTTTTAGAATGCGCATAACATATGAGCATAGCACTAAATGCATACAATTAATGAATAAATATATAAACATATAATGTTTTCTTAAAAGTGGTGGTGGTGATGTGCTGTGGAGTGGGTTCTGACTCATAGTGACCCCGCATAGGGTTCCTGAGGCTGTAAATCTTTATGGGAGAAGAAAAGCCTCATCTTTCTCCCACACAGCAGTTAGTGGATTTGAACTGCTGACCTTTCCATTAGCAACCCAATGGTGTACATGAAAAAAAATAATTGGAGGTCCTGGTGCAGAGCTATAGGATAAGCACTTGACTGCTAACTACACTTGACTGCTAACCACTTCTCGTAAACTCTATACAGGATTGCTATGAGTCAGAACTGACTCCACAGCACTTAACAACAACAACCACAGACAAGTGAATAAGGAGTAGAGTCCTACATATTCCTTGAGAGTAAGGACAGAATAAAGGGGAGACAGAATACAGGCACACTGACTGGGTCATTGCATATCCCTGCTCCATCTTTCCCTGGTGGAATGACAGGTGGGACAGAAAGGCTTCAGCCAGGCAAATGAGAATTGGAGATGGTGAGAACCCATTCAGTTTCAAAGGTAAGAAGTTAGATTGCATCCATGGAGGAGAACCTAGGATAAAGCCAAGGCTTCTGTCCTGGAACCAAGCCAGAAATCATTTCTATGCCATTTAGCTCTTATTATAGGACCCTATACAGGGTCGCTATGGGTCGGACCCGACTCGATGGCACTTAACAACAACAACAACAATAGGACTTGGCTAACTGATTAAAAGAAATCCATATTTGTGACCATTCCAAAAAAAAGGTGGCCCAATGAAATGCAGAAATCATTGGACAATATCATTAATATCACATGTAAGTAAAATTTTGATGAAAATATTAAAAACCGGCTGCAACAGTAAATCAATAGGCAACTGCCAGAGGTTCAACCAGATTCAGAAGAGGACGTGGACTAGGGATACCATTGCTGACATCAGACTGTTGTTGGTGTTGTTAGGTGCCATCAAGTCAATACTGACTCATAGCAACATCTGATAGAGCTTGACTAAAAGCTGAGGATACCAGAAAGATGTTTACTTGTACTTTATCAACTATGCAAGGACTCCTGGTGTGGCGCTGTAGGATTAGCACTGGACTGCTAATCCTATAGCCCTGTGCTAATCCTACAGTACCACAAGGTCGGCAGTTCAAACCCACCAAACTCCATGGAACCCTTTACAGGACCGATTTCAGTTGGAACTGACTTAACAGCACTTAACAACAACAACATTGACTATGTAAAGGCTTTTGATTTCATAAATCATGACAAATTGTGGATGACATTGCAAATAATGGGTATTCCAGACACTTCTTTGTGCTCTTGAGAAACCAGTCAATGGAACAGAACAAGGAGATACTGAAAGGTTTAAAATCAGGAAAAGTGCCAGGGATGTATCCTTTCACCATACTTATTCAATCTGAGAGGCTGAATTATATGCAGAAGAATGGGGCATCAGGATTGTAATATACAGATAACAAAACCTTGTAGCTGGAAGTTAAAAGGACTTGAAATACTGATGAAGATCAAAGACTATAGCCTTCAATATGGATTGTACTTCTATGTAAAGAATGAAAATCCTCATGACTTGACAAATAAATAACATCATTACAAATGGAGAAAAGATCAAAGTTGCCAAAGACTTCATTCAAGAAGCAGTGAAGAAATCAAACAACGTATTGCATTAGGCAAATCTGCTGCACAAGACTTCTTTAAAAGTGTTCAAGAGCAAAGATGTCAGTTTTAGGACTAAGGTGCACCTGACCTAAGGCATAGTATTTTCAATAGCCTCATATGCATCTGAAAGTTGGACAATGAATAAAGAAGGCCATACAAGAATCAATGCATTTGAATTATGATGTTGGAGAAGAATGTAGAAAGTATCATGGACTGCCAGAAACACATCTGTGTTGGAGGAAGTACAACCAGAATGTTCCTTGGAGGTCAGGATGGTGAGACTTTGTCTCTTATACTTTGTACATGTTTTCAGGAGGGACCAGTCCCAGGAGAAGGACATCATGCTTGGTAAAGTGGAGGGTCAGGGAAAAAGAGGAAGATCCCCAACAAGATGGATTGGCACAATGGCAGCAGCAGTGGGCTCAAACATAACCACAATAATGAGAATGATGTAGGACAGGGCAGACTTAAGTTCTGTGGTACACAGGGTTGCTATGTATCTGTCTACCTGACCCAACAGAACCTAACAACAGTAACGAATAGGACTGAGTAAAATTCTGTTCTATTATACACAAGGTCACCATGAATTGGAGCCAACTTGCTGGTAACTAACAACAACAACAACAACATAGCCCTGTGAGGTCGGTTGTATTTTCCCCATTGTACAGATAAGGAAGCAGACATTGAAAGAGTTCCATAAGTTGACAAGGGTCACAGGGCTAATTAGGGCCGGGTATGTCTAGTACCCTATTTGTTAGACTATAGGTTGCTGTCAACTGAGCACAGATGAAGATGTCAAGAAGAAAATGCTTGCCTGAGGCAGGTACTAATATTCTTATGATCACCATTTTACAGACGAGTAAATAGAGCCTCAAAAGAAGATTACAACGTCCATAGATTTTTCTGGTCTTAGAGAGGTCATGTGGTATATGGAAGTGGGTAGTAAGCATGAACTAAAGTTCGGGGGGCTAGCTAGATGACTAAGATAATCACCTGCTCAGGGTGGGTCCAATCAATTAAGGGGTTCAGAACATCCGACAAGGATTCCAGTTTCAGAAATGGGTAGATACAACTTTCAGGCAGTAGATAAGAAATTACAAATTCAATGTGCTTTATGTTTCACAGCAAACTCAAGAGTATTAAGAATTCTCTAGGCTTGGCAAGTGTACTGAGACCAAGGTTTATTAGTGGTTATCAGGGAGAGGGCAAGAGAGACACTGAACTTCTATTAAGGGTTATGAAAAATTGGGGGGCTGGATAGTAGTGATTGTTGTACAATATGGTGAATGCAATTAATGTCACTGTATTGTGCGTGTAAAACATGGTAACAGGACAAAGGTTTTGCTACATATGTATCTACCATAATATTTTTTTGTAAGTATTGATTTGAAGACTAAGTACAGAAAGAATGGCGCGGGGGTGGGGTGGGGATGCATGACTTTATAATGATCTCTTTGGCATTTATAATGTCCCTAAAAGGTAAGAAGAAAGCAGCTTCATCTCATAATTATATCTATGCAGAGCAGAGGAACTGGGACATGGCCTTCTTGCTTAGGACTAAGAGAGATGCCATCTAATGCCAAATCCCTGACCCTGCTCGACATAATGCTGCAAATAAGGTAGTTTCTCACTGGAGTTCCCTTTTGTACTTTACCTCATTTGGTTAAACCACACCAGCTCAGTGCTTGGAACTTCCGTTTTCTTATCTCGAACATCATGTACTGTTCCAGCCCACAGCCAGCCACCAAGGAAGAAAGCATTTTATTCCTTTTAGACAAAGTCCTGGCTGGCCTTATGGCCACACTGCTGAAAAGCTCTGTACGTAACATTATCTCTATTATATGAAAAAGATCTATCGGAACTGGAGAGCTCACAGCAAGTTAGTCAATTTGCCTCGCAGTGAAATACATAAAGAAAAACTTGGGATGATTGCAAAGGCAGAGAGCAAGAGCCTGGGAACCAAGATTGGCCCTTTTTTTCTATCCTTGCTGAGTTTTCTGAAACTCAATTAGACCTTGACAAATCATGTTGGGCCTCAGTCCATTTGCTACCTGATGGAAAGTTAAACTTTGTTAATCCTTTATTGTCCTCAAAACATTTTTTCAAATTGGCATTTTATGCTTGTCGTTTTTAATATTACTTGAAATATGTTTTTATTACTTTTTCTCTTTTCTTTTTTAACTTGCTAAATATTTTGATGTCTACATAAAATATACAGACACAAAAAAGATGTTGCTGTAAATGCATCCCCTCCCCTGGGGTGAGGTTGGGGTGGGGAGAGAAGGAAATTTGCAAATTCTGTGTATGTTTATCTTGATCTCCAAGTTGTGTTTTTATTAGAGGCTTCTGGTTCCTCCAAATCTATGTTTTAAACTAGCTATTTAGCTTTGATTTACACTGCAAAGAATGTTGAAACATTATAAATTAAATAAGGAAAGTATTTCAAGTGTCACAAAAATGTAGAGACATGTTAAGCAGGAAAATGCTTAAAAAGTTAATGTCAGAGACTTTTGTATGCCTGGCCAACATGGTCTGGTTAATGAAGTACAATGAGCAGGAGGAATTAAATTGTAAATTGAAAAAAAACAAAAGGAAACGAAGTAAAAAAAAAAAAAAAAAAGCCCATGCATCCTTTTCTTTCTATTGTAGAAAACCATAAAATATAATTTTCAGTTCTGGATTATTAAGCATCATGGTGGGTGAGAAAGCTCATGGATGATCTAAAAGGCATTAGGACTGCTAACCACAAAGTCAGCAGTTCAAACCCACCAGCTGCTCCTTGGAAACCCTATACATGGTTGCTATGAGTCGGAATCGACTCATTGGCATATAACAGCTATATATGTGGAATGCATACGGGTAGTCCTCGACTTGTGACAAGGTTCTGTTCTGGTGACTCTATCATAAGTTGGTTCTGATGTAAGTTGAATATCACATTTTGTTTTAGCTTTCAATTGTATAGCCTTTTATTATCAGTAGCTTTATAAATCATAGTATTGAACATCTGTGAGTAAAAGTCTGAGAATGACAAAAGCAAGTTACACTTTGCAGTACTGTATGCAGTTCATATTACTAACAAAGGTGGAGGTGGTGGTTGTGTGCCACTGAGCTGGTTCCAACTCATAGCAACCCTGTTATAAGGTTCCCAAAACTGTAAATCTTTATAGGAGAAAAAAGCCTCATCTGTCTTCCAAGGAGCAACTGGTAAATTCGAACAGCTGACCTTGTGATTAGCAGCCCAACTCATAATCCACTATGCTACCAGGGTTCCTTGATTACTAATGATTGGTGTTGTTAAGTGCAGTCGCATCAGTCCCAATTCATAGTGACCCTGTATAGAGTGTCCAAGAAGTGACTGGTAAGCTTGAACCACCAGCCTTGAAGTTCAAATCTACCTTGCGGTCCAGGTTGTAAGTGTAGTTCACCATAACTTGAAGATATCATAAATTAGGGAGTACATGTATTGATGTATACCTATCTGGTTACTGGTTTCATGCACCTTGTGACAATTCATGAAGCTGCATACTTAGGTATGTGTGTGTGTACTACATTTCCACAAAACATTAAAAGAGAGCAAAGTCAGCAACAATAAAGAGTTAAGGTATATGTATATAAGCAAAATTTTGCCTGAAATCATCTTTTTTTGGAACATGGCTCACATACAGGGGTCTGGTAAGGTGATGGTAAGTACTGAACCTGGAGTCAGATCCTCAGCATTTTGAGTCTAGGTTCTGTCACTAGGTAATTCTGGGAGAGGCACCTGATCTTTGTAAACTGTAGACCTGAGGATAGATTATTGCTGCCTTACAATGTAGTTGTAAGAAATAACTGTACAGGGTCACTATGAGTCAGAACCAACTCAATGACACTTAACACCAATGATAACAATGATCTAAAGACAGAACTGTTGATATGTCAAGATATCTCTTCTTTGATGCCATAGAAGTCTTGGGTATTAGGGTATACCAGCTGGTACAGAGAGGGCTCAGTGGACAGAAAGTAACTGTGATCCTTCTTAGACAAAGGATTCTTGTGTTAGCTGTAGAAACCCTGGTGGTGTGGTTAAGTACTCAGCTGCTAACTGAAAGGTCAGCAGTTTGAACCTACCAGCTCCTTGTGGAAGAAAGATGTGTCAGGCTGTTTTCATTTGGACTGCAGTCTTGGGAACCCTAAAGGGACAGTTCTACTCTGTCTGAGAGGGTTGTTATGAGTTAGAATGTACTCAGTGAGAATGGGTTGTTGTTGTTGTTACCTGCCTTTAACTTACTATGACCCCACATACAATACAACAAAATGCTGCCTGGGCTAAGACCATTATGATCCACAGGGTGTTATGTTTTTTTCTTTTTTTTCAGAAGTAGACCTCCAGGCCTTTTTTCCTAGTGTGTCTCATTCTAGAAACTCCACTGACGTGTTCATTTTCATTGCAACACTCAAGCCTCCACTGACAGATGGGTGGTGGTTGCACATGAAGAGCATGGACTGGGAATGGAACCCTGGTCTCCTGCGTGAGAGGCTCTAGTTGTGCTATTACGCCATGACTGCCTCAAAATAGAATACATGCTTAAGAACCATTTTGCTGGCAGGATCAATGTGCGTTCTTTCTTCAAGGAAAAATCTCTTCCTTCAATACAAATTGTATGGCCAGATCTAAGGTTAGCCAACCTGATGTAAAGAAATCAACCATTTCTCCTAGTTCAGAAGGTGCAGACATGAAAAAAAAAAAAAAGTACATTTCCTTGACAATGGTGTAAACCTTGTGTTCCATGAGTAAAATACTGAAGTGAAAATAAACAAAGTTATGTTATCCCCTAGACTTTATGATAAAAGCTGAATTCCAGGGAGAAACAAATGAAGAAATCAAATTTCCTGGATGATATAGCTCTGGTGTATGCATCTACCCATTAACCTGATGTGTTTTAAAATCTGTGCTGTCTGAAATCTTGATCTCCTTATTTTGTCTCCTTCATCACACCAAGCCAGCCCTATGCATTGATAGGATGTCTACTGTGTACATCCTGTTACTCTGACCTTCATGCCTGATGTCTTACCCACATTCACAAAGGCCCATTCTGATTGAACCAGTGGTCAGCTCTGCTTTCCACAGCTCTGTCAAAGCAGACAAATTAAACATGTCAGGTGACATATGGAAGAAAAGGCTTTCTGATTTATTATGGATAAGAGTTATTTCCCTGGAACCTGCTCACAAGGCTTGATCACATTTCAAGGCCCTGCAGCCGTTTGCTCAAATATTCTAGGTCCATAGATGTTTGCCTGCCTGTGTCTGTGTGTGTTCATATCTAAATGGGGTTGGAAAGCTGAAGCAAAATAGTTGATCTCAAAGTGAGAATGAAGCGGGGAAAGCAAAGTCCCCCTACATACCTGACTTCCAATGGCTTTAAGCTTCTTTGAGGCTATCACAACTGAAAAACACTTGTTCATTTTTAATTTAGCTCATAAGACACATTACAATGAAAAAGAAAGTTTAGTGTTGGTAAGTTTCAAAACACAATTCTATTTATTTGGAGGAATATCTAGAGTGTTCTATTATTTTCATTTTTGCTTGCAAAGAAAATATTGTGTCTGTTTCGCATGGTACAGGTATTATAAACAAGACCTAGCGGTATGGGAAGGTTAGATTTGGGGGTGATCCTCCTCCCTCTAGGTTTTCAGATGTCACAACAAGATGAAGAATAGTTTAGAGAAGCAAGGACCTGAGTGATGGACCTGCAGCCTGCCTGCTGGACCTGAAGGAAAATGTATCCAAGAAGGGTAATTTATGACCAAAGATGATCTCAGCTCCCTGTAGGCAGCACAACCAAAGTTCTCAAGGAAGCCCTGACTTATTGAAGGAAGCTGGAAATCTGGAGACAGGTTAAGTTACGACTTTACAGTGGCTTCCCCCTCACTCTTTTTCCTTGTTGTGATGGGTATTTATTATTTGTGGGTAAGGATGAGACGGCTCATTTTGCCAACTTTTGAACCGTCTTTAAATTCATGACTCTGAGTTTTGAACTGTCCCTGAACCTTCTCATATTGGAGTCCCTCCCTATGCGCTCAGCATTCTTCAGCTTCCTGTTTTGAGCTGAGAAACAATCGACAAGGTTTATTATTAAAAGGTAGAAATGATTCTTTAAACATCAATGGTTCCTTTAAAATAAGGCGTACGTTTTGATGAGTCAAGTGTACATGAATTGGAAACATATGTGCCTACCTTCCACTTGAGCCCCCCAAGTGTACGCAGTAAATTCATGGTTGAGTTACTACTAGGCTTTATTGGATTCAAAGCTGATAAGAAACAATGGGACAAGGGATGAACCCAGATACACTGGTCTTTTCTGTGTCTACCATTCTGTTTCTTATTTAATATAAAATGTGCTTTGGTTGAGTCCTGGAAGCGGGAGAGATGACAAAAGAGCAGGAGACATTTGGCTAAGTAAGAACTT
This sequence comes from Chrysochloris asiatica, assembly GCF_000296735.1. NCBI lineage: Eukaryota > Metazoa > Chordata > Mammalia > Afrosoricida > Chrysochloridae > Chrysochloris > Chrysochloris asiatica. The sequence goes on from NW_006408524.1 coordinate 26,963,953, forward strand.
GGTATTAAGAAATAGGGCCTTTTGGCGAAAGATTTGAATTCTTGAGTTAATGGCTGTAACATTAGGAGGTAGAAATAACTTTGAAATCTGGGCTGCCTAACTCTTCACTAAGCTGGAACCCGTCTCATCACCTTCACGCCTGCAGCTCATTTGGTGCTTCCTTCCCAAGTTTCAAGTTTTGTCCTTAAGAACCCTGAGAGGTTATTCGGGTCTAGTGCTTTCTACGGTCAATGGCCTTAAATGTGTCTTTTTGTAAGCAAGCCTTGCGGGTACTCATGCAGCTCTGCAAAGGCTGCCTGGACTGGAGTAAAGGAAAGCCTAAGACATTCTACGTGTCTCTGTGCTTCCTCGCTGCAGTCAAGAGTATCCAACTTGTCTTCCACCTCAGGAGTCCTAGCTGGGGGCACATCAGGCTTTGGTGAGTCAGACAGCATGGTATGTAGCAGACGCTTTAAGAAATGCTACCTGCTAACTGAATGTCTCTGAACTGGGCCATGGGAATGGCTCTATGATGTATCCTTGAGAGCAGTCATGAGGTGGCGGAGCCATGAAAGCGACGTTTCTTTTTGTTGCTAACATTTCCCAGTATATCCTTGGGAAAACTACTTGCTAGTGTCTGTGGTTCTGCCTCATTCCCACCCAAAAAAAATTTTTTTTAAAAGAGAGAAAGATAGGTTCACCGATTGCCACCCACCTTGTGGGGTGAGTGTGGGGTGAATTGGAGCAATCCTACAGAGAGCTAGAGCTCCCTGGTTTAAAGTTAAGTACCCATATAAAGTACTAAGCACCAGTGAAACATGACTTGAAAGTTCCAGCCAGCCACTAAAGGGAGCAGGCAGGGCACATACAATTGCACTCAGTTAGCAACCAGCTTAAATATGCTTCCTACTCATTTGCAGAGAGGAAAACACAGTTGTTAAATGTTATTTTGCGATGGCAGAATGTGCTGAAAAGTAAGTGCCAAGAAAACCCCTTGGCGCAGTCCGGCCCTGGTGTCCTGCTGCCAGCAAGGGATTATCTAAAGTGGACGTCCTTCGAGAGCAGTAGGAATTCTCTTCTACCACAGACTGCTGAAATGTCCCCAATTCAACTGTTTTAAGAGCTGCAGAGAATTAAAAATAGAAGCTTTCTTGAGGGAGGACAGGGTCCTTTGGGGGCCCTTTGTTTGCTTTGGTTTCTATCTTCCTCACTGGAATGTAGTAAAACCCTAGAAAAGTCAGCACGCAGAGAGTAGACCTCGAAGAGAAACAAAACCCCCTCACGCCAAAGTGAAGGCTGAAGAGCTCTTTCTGGGTTCTGGTTTTATAATCATTTCTGTTTATAGTAGGAAAGAAATATCCTCCTTCTTGAATTCAGCACATGTAGTCTTTACTTAACTGCTCCCCTCCTTATACAAACATTATAGTGCCTGGGCCCTCAATGGCTTATTATAGAGCAGCTAATGTTAAATACAGACAGACGCCGGCAGTTAAATGGGATGACTGTCTCCACGTGGTGAAAGTTCCGTTCATGCAGAGGAGGTACAGATTGCAAATGGCTGCCACCAGAGACAAACTGGTTGGTTGTATGGGTGGGGATCAGAATGGCTTCAAGAGAGGATATAAAGGGTAGAAGAGAGGACCAAAATGCAATCTGTAAATCCCTGGTTGAGCACTGATCTTATTCTGAGAAAGTGAAGAGTGGCAAGCCACTTGGGTTCATCTTTGATGACTGGTCTCTCTCTGTGTCTGTCTCTTTTTCTCTCATAAATATGGCCCCTATAGATTATTCCTCCTAGCCTAGCTAAGATTATATACACACTAGAACTATTTTATGAAAGAAAAGAATCCCAAGTGTTACCAGAGAACTCTCTGGAATAGTTTTTTATTAGGAACCTCAGTGGTAGTCTGATTCTCAGATATTTCTGTGGACAGAAGGCCCAGTAAAGAGTAGTCAATTAATACAGAGGTCATAAGCATGCTGATTAAGGAGCCCTGGTGGCACTGTGAGTTAAGCATTGAACTGCAAACCACTCAGTCAGCAGTTCAAACCCACCAGTCACTCCTCAGGAGAGCAATGAGGCCGGCTGCTCACCTTGACAGGAATTCAGATTTACAGTCATAGAAAGCCTAGGTAGGGTTGCTTTGAGTTGGAATCAACCCAAAGGCAGTGAGTGTGGTTTTTGTTTGGACAGTCTGGTTACAGAGGGAGGGTTCCCGGTGCCATCCCAGCTGTGGTGCTGGCAGATACACAGGCCGTGGCTGCTCTGCACCTTCCTCCCCAGGGCAAAGAGAAGGGCCGAACTCAAGCTGTGTGAAGGCTGTACTGTGGATGTGGGGTATTTCTCCTTCCTAGAAGCAGAGCTGCAGCTGCATTTGCCCAGTTGAGGTCTACGTGGTATGCGAGACACAGGGGTGGACATACCTTAGTTACTCTCTCGTGAAGAAGAAAAATATCTCTTCTTTTTCTGCAGCGAAAGCGAGCTTATGAGAAATACCCTATCTTGTTTTCTCCTCACAAGGGTGATATAAAAATGAACAAATTAATGTTTTTGATAGGCACCGTCATACTCAGGTGACAGGCAAAGCAATAGTATGTTGATTATTATGGTTATCACTCATCCCAGTAGGACGTTCATGGTTCCCTCTCACATCATAGGAGTAAGCATGGCCTCCTTGGGAAAGGCGACAGTTAAGCCTACTAATGAGAAAATGCACGGGGCCACATCGGACAGTCATTTCAAATTAATTTCTTGTAAGCCTGGTAGCGTAGTGGTTACGAATCGGGCTGCGAACCT
>NW_006408524.1:26966828-26985554 GCF_000296735.1 Chrysochloris asiatica
GGAAACCCTGTACAGGGTCGCTATGGGTCGGACCCGACTCGACGGCACGTAACAACAACAACAACAACAAGCCTTGATCATGCTTCTTTCCAAAATGAGGGAATCTTAGAATTTGGCGGGCTACCTTGAAGAGAATGGGTTCTATGGAAGGGCAAGGATTGACCTAAAATGTTTCTATTAAGATTAAAAAAAAAAAAAAAGCAAAATCAAGCTAGCTCACAAATGTTCAATTGTTGGTGGTACAGTAGGTTGGACTGCTAACCACAAGGTCGGCAGTTCAAGCTCATCAGCCGCTCCTTGGGAGAAAGATAAGACTATCTGCTCTTGTAAAGAAAAACGGTCTCAGATATCATATGGGGCAGCTCTTCTCTGCCCTTTAGGGTCGCTGCGAGTTCAGAATCAACTTGATGGCGGTGGGGTTGGTTTGGTTTTGGTACTTTCCATTACACTCAGACATGAACCACAAGTGACTGGTAAAACATTCCAAATGTGCTGTCACATGTGAAGCCTAAACTGGTTTTTAAGACTTAGAATGAAAAAAAAAAAAAAAAGAATGAGTAAAATACCTCATTACTAATTCTCTTAAATTAATTACATATTGAAATACTATTTTGGAGATACTAGTTTAAATATTTAATAAAATGAATTATATCTTTTTTTTTTTTTTAACTAGAAATTTAAAATTCCACTTATACTACCATTTGTGATTTCCATTATATTTCTAATGAAGACTGCTGGTGTACCACAGAAACTGGTTTAGACAGAGGAGTTATTCCTGTCTGGAATTAAATATCTCCCACCAGTGCAGAGCCCTGGTGTGGTGCCATAGGATAAACATTGGGTTATAAGGTTGACAGTTCAAACCCACCAGCTGCTCCTCAGAAACCCTATACAGGGCCACTATGAGACAGAACTGACCCAACGGCACTTAGCAACAACAATACACATTGACTACATCAGGGAAGTGACAAGTGACTGACTTGAAAAGATTCTGTATTTTTTTATTTTGTCAGAAAAAATTGCAAAAGACTTTGAGATAGAAAAAAAAGAAAAGTTACCCAGTGCGTTGGCTAATGCATCTTTCTGGTTATTGACATGTTTCACTGTCTTTGAGATAATTTATAATCTGAAAGTTGTAGAAAAGTGATAATAATGCAACCAATTTTTATTTATGGAAATGCAAATTAATTGTGTCCATGGAATGCAACTGATTTGTCCTGAGGCTAGATCCTTGTACATCCATTTGTGACTTCTTTTTGGCAGTTCTTATGGTCAATATGCAGTATGTGGCTAGATAAAGTCTCTTTTGAGCCAATGGTAACATCTGACTTGTTCGATCATTTATTAGTGAGTTAAATAAAATCATTTTATATTTGTAGGAGTATCATGATCTTACCTCTAAACAATACTAAAGAATCCAGAATCCTGATACAGTGCTGTAGGAAAAGCATGGGACTATGAATCAAAAGGTTGGTGGTTCAGCGGTTCAAACCCACCAGCTACTCCTCAGAAACCCTATATAGAGTTTCTATGAGTTGGAACTGACTGGATAGCAATTAGCAACATCAACAACAAAGAATCTATGAATAAGGATAAACTACCCTGAGCTTTCTTTCTCCCTCTAGCCCCAGACACTCGTGTGAACCCAGGCACCCTGATGTGGGATATACAACACATTTTTTCATAGAAAATATTTTACCCGATGGTTCATTTCAGCTTACACCTAATCATATATAGAAGAAACTGAATTTTGTGTTATCTTGAATTTTGTGATCCACCCGGAGATTCAATACCCTTCCACCCCTGACCCAGTGGAACATTTAATTGTAAAAGAAAATGTGTTTTGAGCTCCAAATAAACCAAAAAACCAAATGATATGCCATCAAATGGATTCTGACTCGTAGCTACCCTGTAGATGGTTTCCAAGGTTGTAAATCTTTATGGGAGCAGAGAGCCTCCTTTATCGCCCATGGAGCAGCTGGTGGACTCGATAGCAGCCCAACATGTAACCCGTTAGTCACCCGAGTTCCAAATAAGGAGACGAGCTTAGTATGTAACTGATTTATAAAGTGTGCACCATGGATAATGATCAAACCCACCATTGCATAATGTCCCTAAAGTTTAATAGCTAACCATATTTAAAAGATAGTGAGTTGTGGATATTGTTGGTCTTCTTTTTTCTTTTGGCTTTTGCTTTATAAGCATTAAAAAAACTAGCCCTATTTTTCATTCCACCCTGTTCTTGGTTTCCAAAAAGAATTGACTTACTTCAAAGCAAGCTATGAGATGGACCATGACAACAGCATTTATTTTACATTTCCATATATTCTTTTGGACAGAATTGATTTTAACAAACATGAGCAAACTGGAAATGTAAAATAAGTAATTTCACATACTGACCTATTTTAAAGTAAGAAAGCAAAACACAACTTGATGCTTGGTTTCTTTTCCTTAATTTTTTTTTTTTTTCAGAAAGAAGTTGGCTTTTATTAGCACAAAGATCATTAAATTTTGTGAGTACTGGCCTCCAGCATTTAATTTTACAGAACATGTGAACATTTACTGGTCTCTCACCAGCAGGGAGGTATGATTTTTATACATCTGTAATTCTGAAAATGAAACCTTCAGTTCACAAACACAGAAGAATCCACTAATAAAATTTATGCTTTATGAGCTCCTTTCTTATATAAAGCAGCTACCTAAGCAACTCCATTTAAGTACATTTCTACAATTTTCTCACTTATATAATCTGACCACATAACAATTATTTTTTTCTTTTGCTTCTTTGGGAAATAGCATGAGGAGGATTTGTGGTACAAGTAAACCACTTGACCCAGGTATTTTTAATATAATAAGTTGCTTGTGATATAATTAAGAAAACCAAAATATGGCTGTTTATTGTTTTCAGTTGTTTTAAATTAATTTTTGAAGTTTAACTGTGTTGTAAGATGCTTGTGATTTTTTAATGTTAAGAAATGCTTTTAAAAATTACAAAGAAGAGTTTACAAATGTATGCACATCTTTATTTCAGAATTAGATAACATGATCTTTAAAAATACTGATTTCACTAAATAAAAACCTTTGGAAAATTTGGAAAGATTTGAATGTTCTTTTCATGTAACAATAAGCGAGCTTTGGTATGTCTTAATTTTCATTACAAAGAGGGGGAGATACTGGCATATTTAGTCTTCTATCATTATTAAAAAATAATAGAATCCTGTACTTTAAAAAATGAAACCTAACTTTCATTTTATGGAAAGTTCATTTCTTATGGGACAGCTTTAGTTTGGACTTATTTTCTACATAAAGGAATTACGTGTACATAAGGAACTACTCACTAACCAATTTTCTTCACTTAGGATTTCTCCAAATTGTATTTGTTCTCCCAAGTTTGTCATTCCACTTGTTTCTTCTTCTGAAAGAATTTGTTGTAGTGATGATGGAAAATTTGATAAAAAAAAAATAATTTTTTTTTAAAGGCAGATAAATACAAAGATAAAGATGTTTTCTGAAATGGAAAGAATTGGGGAGATTTTTTTTTTTTTTTTGAAACTAGTTTCATTTTTTATTAAAAGAATAATAAAAGGGTGTCCTCTACTGCCCATTCCAGGCTAAAAATGTTGAGAAACAAAAATGTTGTTTTGTATTACTTATTCCCATCCTATTTACCAATACAATTTAATAATATATTATGTAAACACATAATGTAGAATACATTATGATAGCTCCATACATCAGAGATTCTCCATTGTTAACATGCCCATTATTCATGAAAAAAAAAAAAAAATGCTAAGAAAGGTATAAATCCAGGAGTTACTGAAGTCTACCAGGCATTTGTGATGTGGAGTCTGTACTTCCATGAAATGCCTGATATTGCTGGGTAAAATTTGGATTCGCCTTTTTCTTGGAAGAGTGCATTTTATCAGGTTTTTGAAGCTATCCTTTACTGTTGTTGTTAAGTGCTATTGAGTCGGTTCCTGTACAGGGTTTCTGAGGAATAGCTGGTGGATTTGAGCTGCCGACCTTGGGGTTCAAACTGAAATTGCAGTGGAGTGCCACGCCAGGACAATTTGACTACCTCCCTCAAAAAAAGGCCTCAAATTGCCTGGCTGGCAGGATTGCTAAAGCTAGCTGTTTGTCTCTATAGCACGAAGATGAAAATGAAGATTTTGAAGAATATCCTATTAGTTTGTTCATAATATATTCAACTCTGCCCAAAGACTGCACTTTTCATTCAGATCTTTTACCATGTATATAACCTTAAAGAAGCCCCCTGGTATAACCATAAAGTGCTTGATTGCTAACCAAAAGCTCAGTAGTTCAAAGCCACCAATCCTCCTCAGGAGAAAATACCTGGCACTTTGCTTCCATAGATGACAGCCTAGGAAACCCTCTGGGAAGTTCTAGTCTGTTATGTAGGGTTGGTATGAGCTGGAATCGACTCAATGGCATACAATAATAACACGAACATTAAGGAGGCAGAACACTGTGACTGGCATGCCAGCTCAGCCCTCTCTTATCCAACACAGGGCCCCCATTCTTTTGACCATTTGTCTCCTTACCTTCTGTCCTCTCAGCCTTTCCTTCTCTCTCCCTCTGAATTAGCCAAAGAAAATCTCAGGGTACTCCTGATTTACAGCTGTTGTTGTTAGGTGCCATTGAGTTGGTACTGACTCATATCGACCCTATGTACAACAGAACGAAACACTGCCCAGTCCTGGGCCAACCTCACAATGGTTGCCACACTTGAGCCCATTGATTTACAGAGGCATAGTTAATCTGACTCTATAGAAAGGATGTCAAACTGTGATTCATTTAACAATATGATAAATCAAAAAAGAAAAGAAAAAACAATCAAAATATGTCCATACAATGAGTATGTGTTAGGAATAAATTATGACAGGAATATCGTGCTGTTGTTAAGGGGTTTTATTCTTTATAAACTCAGAGCTCCAACGTTTCTAACAATGATTTGAATAAGAAAGTGATGGACCAATATAATCACACTTGATGGCAATGACATTGTCAAATCCACCCCAGAAGCTTGTCCATAGCTGACTCCAGATTCTCATTCTTCAACCGTTTTCTCTGCATGCTAAAACAGAGGCATAGCATAAAATGCAAGCTAGCAGAAGTTAAGGGAAATTGTGAAACAACTTTTGAATAGTGAAAATCTTGCCAGGAAATATATGTGATCTCCATGGAAAGAATGTTGGAAGAGATATGAGATGGCAGGACTATTCTTTCTGACAGTTTCCAGTTCGTTGACAGCAGCCACTCCTTGTTTATGAAGCGCAGAGGAGTACACTCAAGAGGCGAGGAGGTTTTTGAGACATAATGGGAAAAAGAGAACGGCAGAAAAGGAAGTTGTTCATACTAGCTCACTTCTCATCTCGATGTTTTGAGAACTTTTCTCTGCTGCCCTCACTAATATCAACCTCATACATAAGACAAACCCTTTCCAGATGTTTTAGTGAATTTACTCTGTTCTCCCCCTCCCACCATAGATAACAACAACTAACTTTTCAATAGGGCTTTCCAATTTAAAGAGCACCAAATCATTTCTTTTTAGGGCAGTCTTTTAAAGTTGTTGTTATGTTGATTTCTGTAAAACAGAACAAAATGAAAATATTGAAGGGAGCTCAAGTTCTTTTCAAATATCATCCAGATAATAAGTAGTGTTGGAATTTTTAAACACAAATCATCCAAATTCCTGCTCTTTTCCCTTCAATGGGATGACAATGGATTGAATGAGACATGCTTCTCTTAATAAATCATGTTTATATTTCTGAATGAGCACTTGGAGAAATGTAGTCAACTATTTTGTGTATATCTAAAGTATCTCTGCCCAAGCAATTTAAAGTACTTTTATTTATAAATTAATACAATAGTCATGACATTTTGAAGTATTTAGGAAAGGAGAAAACATAATTCTTCAACATGAAAATGAACTAATGCCAACCAAAGCCTCATGATTCTCTGTTGCTGGCATTTATGAAGACTGGTGATGGGGAGAAGTTGAATCGGCGTCCCTCTCACTTTCTTCCACTCCCCACTCAGCACCTTCAAAGCTGGGCAAGAATCCAGTCCAAGTAGTGCAAAGTCAGTTTACTCTGTGAACACTGACCATTTCTACGTCAGAGATGAGAGAGGTGAAACAAAGAGAGGTAATGTTTGCTTCAAACAGCTTTACCTTTTGGCCTATCTTTTAGCTCAATTCAACAACGATAATCAGAAGAGAAGAACCTTGGCAGTCATTTTCATCTCAAAGGCCAGACTCCTTTTCCAACACTAATCCGGGCTCAGGAATTGACTCCAGGGTTGTCTTCCGACAACAGATGGGTCGTTAATAGAGAGGAGCCTTTGCTATTAGTCCAGAGGCATGCGGATTCTCCCCGTGCATCTGTGGTTCTGATAGTCGTGGAGGGGCCACATAACATTAATGCCATTTCCTCTGTAATGTCCCCCTTCTTGACTGGCCTTGATGCTCAGACGTCCATGTTGAAGATCCAGACCTCCCTCAGACTAGCATGAGTGCCACTGAGTTTTGTGGAAACTCGCCAAAATAACAAGCCGGCATTTGGGAGCCATTAGTGATTATAAGCTTTCAATTTCATGCCATCTGTTCTCAGATTTCTTTCACTACCAGGTTGGCCACTGACTTTGGAAGAGTGTCAAATACTAGGGCTCTGGAATGTTCTGTATGGAGTTCAAAGTAGCAAAGTTCCCTGAGGCAGTGGATCTTGCCATGGAGAAGTGAACTGAGATTGCTGCCTTCCAGTAAGAGATGTACTTGAAAGTCCTAAGGAAGCATTGTCAAGACTTCAGGAGCTGAATGGGTGTCTGGGAGATGTCAGACTCTTCCATGGACCACAGAGGTCATAGGCCACGGAGGAAAGGATAAGCTGGCATCCTTCTCAATGAAGCGCCTTCTTTAGCTTCACCACATAGTCTCCAAATTTTAAGTACCCTTCAACCAGCACTCCTAGGAAACCCTATATAGGGTCTCCTATGGGTCAGAACTGACGTGACAGCACTTAACAACCTCTTTCTCCAGCAGGTTTTCACCATTCCAATAACAATGTAAACCATACAGCAAAAAGTGAAAAATGACTTCTTTGGCTACTGAGGTAGGTATATACTTTTTAATGGTTGCTTATTCTGTGCAAACTCACAAATGATTCTTTTCTTTGCTCGCAGGCAAGGTGGATTAATGGATACAATAAAGGTCTAGAAGCCCTAAAATGTTGGTTCAATTCCCCACTCTGATGCAAAGAAGCTAAATGGCTTGCAAGAGAATAGGTAGAAAAATTGTCAACAATTTTTGTATCTGCAAAATAGGATGGGGGGGGGAGCCACTTGGATGCTGCATAACATTAAAAAAAATTGTGTCCCAAATGGTAATGATTCACTAGTTCCAGATCCCATCTCTTGGCATCAGTAAGCTGATTGCCAACAGAATGACGATGCTAGTTTCACTTTTAATGTGAGTTTCAAAAGTAAAAGTTTTCAAAAGTCATCAGAGGAATGGAATATTGATGTAGGAAAAACCTTAGGCAGGAATTGTAATGCCAACTGCCCTCACATGACAGATGAGGAAACCAAGGCCCAGAAAGACGGGTGAGCTGCCAGAGGCCACAGGGAACAGCGTAGAACACTGGGCTTTGCCCTGGGTCCTGTCACATTTTATGAGCCATGTTGCCTTGGATACACCTGCTTTGTAGGATGATTCTTCAGGAAAGTGATTTCTCATGACATAGATTTTTCACAGCTCTAGTTGGGTGATTTGGGGCCACCTGCAAGGGCACTTTTTGATAGAGCTGCTTCCCCACCATACACACCACTGATTTCTGCACGACAGAATTGCCAGTGTCTCCTATCAGCCGCTGAAGTCTTAGAAGGCACAAAAATAAACAGAGCCTGACAACTCTGTTCCCCGTGTTATGACCTATTCACCTCACCTGCCACTTCTAACTTGATTTCTCCCTGAGTAGACTCCATGTTATTTAAGTCAGCAGGGCTTTCAGAAACCAGGCAGGGTGTGTGGGGACTGCCAAGCGTCTTGCCTGCTTGGAGGGCATGTGGGGGTCTGAACTCTTGAGACTCCAGGTTACAAGTGGCCCCAACCACTTAGAGCTCTGGCTGCTCTTACGATCATTCTGAATCTGGAAAATTCCAAGTATTCCTTTCTTTACCCTGGATCACTACACACCTAAGAATCCCTGAGGCTCTCATTCTGACACATCTTATTTCTCAAAGCACTCAGAAGCCTACTTCATTCTGGAACATTCCAATAGGGAGCCTTAGAGGGGGAAAAAAAAAAAGCAATCCCAGTATATACTTTACTGTGAATGCTAATAGCAACGCCACATACGATTCATTTTTAAAGTGCCCATTTGTACACAATGTTCATAGCAGGTTTTTTTCTGGTAGTTGTTGTTGTTGTTAAGTGCCATCAAGTCGATTCTGACCCATAGTGACCCTGTATAGGGTTTCTGAGGAGCAGCTAGTGAGCTTGAACCGCTGACCTTGCAGTTCAAATGGCTTTGCAGTCTGGCGCATTAACCTGCAGCACCACACTAGGACTCCACATGAAAAATAGCCAAGCAAAACCAAACCAAACAAAAAAACCCCACAACACGTATTACATGATTCCATTTACATGAAATGCCCAGAAAAAGCAAATCTATAGAGCAAGGAAGTGGATTAATAGTTTCCTAGGACTGAAGAGGAAACAGGGAGCAGCGGCCACTGAACACAAGGTTTCTTCATGGAGTGATGGAGATGTTCTAAAATTGGATTGTGGTGGTGTTTGCACAATTGTCCTACAAATGAGTGAACTGTTTTAAATGAGTGTATTTTGTGGTTTATAAATTATATAATTCCACCTCAGTTAAAAGCAAGCGGTCATCCCACAACAGTTGCCCAAGCTGCTAACGTGCAGGGAGCTTGCTGGTGGACAGGGAGCTTGCGAGTGGACTGATGCTTTGTGTGGGTGAGCCACTGAAATGACTCCACTTTCAATCCCCCTGGCCCTGACCACTGCTCAGGGAGAATGACCTTCAAGTTCTGGAAGGAGTCCTTGACATTATGTAACAATTGACAAAATGGACCCTGCTGCCATTCTAGGAAGTCTGATAGAGCCTCAGTTTAGGGGCAAACCATTCAAAGTGAAAATCTGTAGCAAAGGCTGATTTAAGTCTGCAATTGAAACACTTAATGTTTCCTTTGGGCAAGGAGTGAAAAGAAAAGTTGATTCCGCATTTGCAGTTTCTAGAGATGCGAAGTTGCAAATTTGTCTTCTAGGATTGCAGGGTTTTATTTACTTATGTATTCTTATTGTCTTTAGAAAGCTCTTCTTGGTCTTCTTTTTTTCTTTACCTTTCCAGAACCTTTTCAACCTGCACTGGGACCCTTAACAGGGGAGACTGGAAACAGGTCTGAATAAGGCATTCAAGATAATTTCAAAAAAATCACCCTTTAACGAGTACCAGATTCCCTCCAATTTTCCCTCATATATATGATTCACCATTTTGCACATAGTGATGTATAAAGAATGCACCAAATGCGGCAAAAGTTGAAGATAGCCCCTGTGGATAAGGCCTAATGGACACCATCCTAAAATAATATGTACAGCTCAACCTCCACACATGTGTCTTCAATTTAAAATAATTCAGCAATCATGTTCAACCAGAACCTGATTACACAAAATGGGACTTTTTAACTCCCAGACTTGGATCAAATTTTGAGGCCACAAAAAAAAAATAGAATACATGCCATGGTTTCATAATTCAGATAGTGTGATTAATTGATCCACACACAAATTGAAATGTTTCTTTGAATCTTGTCAAGACACGCATTACCATTTCCCACCTATAAATAGTCGCCTGTCCTTTATAAGAACTTGTGTGAAAGTCCTAAGCTGGAGATACGCTGGGCCCCTGTCAGGATATTAGGGCACCTAGAGCACAGGCCCATTTCTCCACTATCCAGAAGGCTCAGAGGAGGCGGGACGGGCAGTCAGCTCTCTGGCGCGTGGCTCGGGTGGTCAGGAGCATGCCCGCTGTCCTTTATTTGATTACCAGTTACCTCCTCTTCTCTTTTAATCACTGCTAGCCTCTGGTAGCGTAGTGGTTACAAAATGGGCTGCGAACCACAAGGTCAGCAGTTCGAAACTACCAACTGTTCCACGGGAGAAGATAAGGCTTTCTGCTCCCGTAAAGATTTACAGCCTCGGAAACCCTGTAGAGGGTCGCTATGAGTCGAAACCGACTTCACGGCACATAACAACAACAACAACAACTGCCTCTGTCCGGGTGTGACGCTGTGAGATCGAGCACTAGACCGCAAAGTTGGTTTGAACCACAAGGTTAGCAGTTCAAACTCACCAGCCACTTCTTAAAAACCCTAGACAGGGCCACTATGAATCAGAAACGACTCAACGGCACTTAGCAACAACAACAAGCCTCTGTCGGGGAAGTATAGTGGTGGGGTAAGCACTGGACTTCAAACCACAAGGTCAGTGGTTTGAGCCCACCAACTGCTCTTCAGGAGAAAGATGATGTTTTCTACTCCAACAAAGCTTTAAAATCTCTGAACCCTATACTAGGTCGCTGTGAGTTGAAACTGATTCCACCGCACTTAACAAAGCCCTTGTCCTTATAGGAAAGTGGTGGCTCTTTCCATACGATAATTTTTGAGAAGCTTAGAAGTTTCGTTCTGCTGTACATGGGTTGAAATTGACTTTGCATCACTTAAAAGAACACCAGAATTCTGGTGGAGATGTAGGATAAGCACAAGGTCCATGGTCTGAGGCCATCAGTCCCTCTGAGGATGAAAGATGAAGCTTTTTCCTCCCATGAATATCTACAGTGGTTCTGTTGGGTAAGCACTCAACCACAAGGTCCGTTTGAACTGCTAGGTCGGCGGTTCAAACTCACCAGTCACTCAGAAACCATATACAGGGTTGCTATGGGTCAGAGCCAACTCAATGGTATCTAACAACAGCAACCCTACATAGGATTGTTATGAGTAGGAACCAACTCAATGTCACCTAACAACAACAAAAAGTTCCCAAATACCTCTCTTTTGATAAATTGCCTACAAAACGGACATGATGTCAAAGGACCTCTACCTTCAAGGGGAGGAGAGAGAATCAACATTAGCATCAGCCCAAGGCTATGAAATCGAGGTCAAACATACCTCCATCCTTCAACCTTTTTACCAATTCGGACACCAACCATCCCTCCCAAGTCATTCTCTATGTCTCTGCTGGTTTCAATAATCCATTACAATGTCCACACAAGGACCTCTGGTAGCATAGTGGTTACGCATCAGGCTACTAATCTCACGGTCAGCAGTTCGAAACTACCAGCTGTTCTGAGGGAGGAAGATGAGTCTTTCTCCTCCTATAAAGATTTACAGCCTCAGAAACCCTGTACAGGGTCACTGTGAGTCAGAACCGACTCCACGGCACATAACCACCACCACCACAATGTCCACACAGGGCTCAGAGACCATACTCACCATGATGGCACTTATAAGGAAGTGTTGCTGTTGATGTTGTGTGCTGTCGAGTTGGTTCCAACTCAAAATGATCTTGTACAGGGTTTCTGAGGAACGGTTGGTGATTTTGAACCGCTGACCTTTTGTTCAGTTACCAGCCCAGCACTTATGCTACAGCACCAAACCGCAACTCTACTGTAAAGGAAGTAACAGGTTATAATTCAGGATACAGGTTTTCAATCAGGTCAGCTTCTTCTGGTCCATGCCTGCAGGCAAGCTTCTCTTCTCAGCCCTCTCAGGCAACTGTTACAAATGTCTTTGTTGTTGTTGTTGTTGTCACATGCCATCAACTCAATTCTGACCCATAGTGACCCTGCATAGAGTTTTCAAGGAGCAGCTGGTGAGCTTGAACCACCAACCTTGCAGTTCAAACGGCTTTGCAGTCTGGTGCATTAACCCACAGCGTCACACTTTAGCTCGGCCAATAAGCACTTGAAGACACCCCACACAGCCTGTCCGAAGGCATTCGGCACTTGCTCTGTGGGTTGGCTGGCTCCTTTAGCTTCACTTGGTTCTGGAAAACTCCACTGCTCTTCTCACACAGCTTTTAGTGTATTTACTTTTTATATAAACTGGGCATATTTAGGAGTGGTTTTCTTTTCAAGTTGACAATATTTCTACTTCCACTTTTATTTATAAGCCTTATGGTATTTTTATGAACTAAGAGAAGACAGAAGGATCATTTCTGAGTACTGGATGAGGGAAATCTTTGGGTTCTGACTCCGGGAGAGGGGTGGTGTTCTGTGGATTACAAGCAGGGACAGGGGGTTTATGGTGGTGCTGAGAGTGAACAAATGGGTACATCCCAAGACACCTGGTGCTAAAATTCAACTCCCAACATTTGCAAGTGGTTTGTTGTTGTGTTTTTCAAAAAGGAGAGTGGAGTCAATATTCTCTTTTTAATAACTTCACTTTTAATCACTTGCACACCAAATGAGAGAGAAAGGTGGTTGGAAGCCAGCTCTTTGGAAATTTCAAACAAATTCACTATGTCCAGGACATTCTGTTATTCCTGTGAATATCCACTGTCACCTGTGCTGGGCAAAACATTAGATGGGGAGTTATGGCTCCCAGACCCTTTAAGGAGAAGAAAGGCAGGTGGACTTGCTCAGTGCTCCATGACACAAATGCCTGTCCAGAGGTGGACATCACATGCCTTACAGTGAACTAAGCTCATAGATTCAGGAACACAGGACATCTTCCCTTCTGTCACTTCCTTCTTTCCTCCCTTTCTTCCTCTTCTCCTTGACACGGCAAAAACATTTCTCTAAGTATCTATTCTATGTCACAGGATACCTAATTCAATTAAATAGAGGAGGGGGAGGTCTATGAGGGGATTAAAAGTAAAGGAATCTCCAGGCAAATTAAAAGGGTAGCTACTTCTTGCAACATATATGTATGTAATATATACAATAGCTAACGAAGTCCGGGTGTGGTGCTGTAGGAGAAACTCTCAACTGCAAGGTCAGTTTCAACCATAACGTCAGCAGTTGAAACTCACCAGCCGTTCCTCAGAAACTCTATGCAGGGTTGTCATGAGTTGGAACCGACTCAACGGCACATAATGCAATATCTAGAACAAGCAAATGTATAGAGGCCAAATACATTCGTGGCTACCAGGAGCAGGAGGGAGGGGCCCTGAGTCTCTTTTGGGGAGCCTTGGGGGAGCAAGTTAAAGTGGTGAAAAGAATAGGGAGAGTGGCCACCTCACTTGAAGAGGATAATCAATGTCACCGTACATGTAAAACTATTTAAAGGCCAATGTTCTGTTCCATATATATTCACCATAATAAAAAAATAAATAAATGTTGAGATAGAAAGGGATCAGGGAAATGTTGGGCATGAGTGAGAAAATGCAAAGAATTATGGAATGAGAAAAGGAGAGCAAACTGATTACTGGCAGACCTATTAATTATTGTGTAGCAACCACTGAAAACCAGCCTATTAAGAATGGAAAGTGAAGTTTTGAAAATGCAATATAAAGTTTCAAAATTTATACTAACTTGTTATAACATAGCTGAGCAAGATCTAGTTTGAGGTACTAAGAAAAATGAGGCTTCAGTTTGAAAGGGACTGCTTTCAGAGTAACAGGAATTCTGTTAAAATTGAAGCAAAACAAACATGAAATTGAGAGTGAAGCTTGGGTGGAAGAATAGTAAGTCTTTGATGTTTTTACACAAAGTTTATGGGGACAATGCTCCAAACAAATAATCAGTTTACAGATGGATAACTTGTTTTAAGAAGGGACAAGATGATGCTGAAGATGAAGCCTACAGTGTCAGACCCTTCATTTTGATTTGTGAGGAAACATTTGATCATGTTCGTGCTCTAATTTCAGAGGACCAAAGATTAACAGCAGAAAGAACAGCCAATACCATAGACAACTCGATTGGTTCAGCTTGTGCAATTCTTACTAAAAAATTTAAATTGAGCAAACTTTCCACTCAATTGGGTGCCCCAACTGCTGCACCCAAGTCCCCTCGAGACAACAGCAGATCTTTCAAGCACATTTTAAACAAGTGGGATCAACTCCTGAAGAATTTCTAGAAAGATTACAGTTGGAGATGAAACATGGCTTTACCTGTATGATTCTGAAGACAAAGCACAATAAAAAGAAATAGCTACCAAGAGGTAGAAATAGTCTAGTCGTAGCAAAAATAGACCAGTCAAGGTCATGGCAACAGGTTTTTGGGATGTTTAAAGCATTTTGGCTGCGGACTTTCTTGAAAACCAAAGAGCAAAGAAGGATTTGTTATTGTTAAGCACTGTTGAGTTGGTTCCCACTCATAGCTACCCTATATATGATTTCCACAGAGCCACTGGTGAGCTTGAACCACAACCTTGTGGTTCAAACCAAACTTGCAGTCTAGCACATTAACCCATGGTGCCACACCAGGACTGTTTTCAGAAAGTTAGCAAAAGCGTTAGCAGAACAATGCCCAGGAAAGCATCAATAGAGAGCCCTTCTCCCCCAGGACAAAGTTCCTGCTCATTGCCATCACCAAGCAAGGCAAACCTTTCAAGAGTCTCCATGGGGACTCATCATGCACTCCCCCATAGTCCTGATTTGGTTCCTGATGACTTTTGTTTCCTAATCTTACAAAAATTTCTAAAGGGCACCTATTTTTCTTCCATTAATACTATTAAAATGACTGCATTGATCTGGTTAAATTCCTAGGGTCTTCTGTTCTTTGTTGTTGTTGTTAAGTGTTTCGAGCCAGTTCCGACTCATAGCAACCCTGCATAGTGTGTCTGAGGAGCAACTGGTAGGTTTGAACTGCTGACCTGTGGGCTCACACTCCAGTGCTGATCCTACAGCACCATGCCAGGAGTTCCTCAGTGCTTTAGGGATGGATTAAGTGTCTGTTGTCTGCTTAACAAGTTTTTTACTTCATTGAGCTTATGTTGAGACATAGAATTTATATTTTTTGTTTTGGTCTTTAAATTTAATTTTACCACAAACTTTCTGAAGTGTCCCCACCCCATATATACTTCTTGCCATCCTCCAGAGAAGGGGAGTGATATCTTTATACCAGTCATGGAAGGACTGCTTTGAGATCATTGTTCTGAGCCCCACCTGAGGTCACTTTGATGAAGTCATGATTCAGAATGAGGGTGAGATCAGCTTTTGTTTTGTTTTCTTTATTTAAAGGTACTGAAATGCTGTGGAGTGATGAAGTTCTAACGCTGATAACCTTGGGCTTCAGTTCTAAGTCTCATTTCATTCTTCCTCCTACAGCAGGCCTTCCCCTTTAGAATGTAATCCCTGGAAACCAAAAGTAATTTCACATTTGTTTCTGTGTCCTGATAGCACTAAGTAGTATCTGACTCATAATAGGAAGAATAAAGTTTCAGAAAACACCTTTTTTCTCTCATAATCAAAAATATTTCTAAGTTAATTTCTACTGCAAGGTGTGCACATAGTCCAAAAATCAGTTTTCTTAAATTACAGCATCATCAATAGATCAAAATTTAATGTTCAAATGGCTTCCCTGACCAGGCAGCTCAGGTAGGACAGGCTTTGGGGAAAAGGGGCAGAATTGCACAAAGGAAACCTCTGTCTACCAGACAGACAGCCTTTGAGCAAACATAAGATCTTATATTTCAACATTCTGAACTCATTTTTTTAAAAAGATCAAATTGCTGAGGAATTACAGGCATTTTGAGCTTTTGCCTGCCTGCACGTGGCTCCCGCTCCCATGCCAGCGAGTGCCTCCACCCCCTGCAGAGCTTGGAGTGCAGGGCTAGAGCAACCCCATTCAGAAGGCTGCATTTCCAGAGAAGAGGAAGCATAAACTAACAAAGCCAAACAAATAGAGAGGGATATTGGCACGGATATCAGGATATTCGGGGTACTCACAGTACAGAGAGACAGAGAGAGGCATTTTTTATGTCATCAAATACAGATACCACCTCCCTGCAGCCACTACCCCCCGCCCTCCACTGCCTTGACCTAGACCAGCCCTCTGCCAAGCCACCGAGGCTCAGGAACACCCAAGGCACAGGCCCGCCTGCTGAGGCCAAGGCCTGCCCCGAGGCCCAACCCACCCACAGACTGGTCACAAAGGCCCAGGCCCAACCCAGGCCCAAATCGCCTACCTGCCGAGTGGCCCAGGCAGCCCACAGCACGGTCGCCGCCGAGGTCCAAGGCCCCTGAGGCCCAACCTGCCATGTAGCCCAGGCACTGAGGCCCAGGGCCCCTGAGGCCCAACCCACCCTCAGCCCAGTCCTCGAGGCACAGGCCCCTCGAGGCCCAATCCGCCCAAGCTGCTTGCCGAGGCCCAAGCCGCCCGATGCCCAGCTGCTGATACCCAGGCCCCCTGAGGCCCAAACCTCCCGCCCGAGGCCCAACCCTCCTGCAGCCTGGTCGCTGACACCCAGGCCCCCAGAGGCCCAAACTGCCCGCCCTAGGCTCAACCCACCCACCTGAGGCCCAAACAGCCTGCCGCCAAGGCCCAGGCCCAATTGAGGCCCAAATTGCCCACCTGCTACCCGCCCGCCGCCTATCTCCTGATCATATTACCAATAATTATAATAAAATAAGAATAATCATGCCCAATAAGAAACAATCAACATTATCGAAGCATGTCCAAAAGCAGAAAAAAGCAGCAGGTGCAAATGAGCTGGAGACAGACAAAGGCTTCATAGAGGAGGAGGAGAGGGTTCTAGATATGCCTGAGAAGGAATTCAGAAGACTGATATGGAAACAAATTAAAATACTCCGAAAAGGGGTAGAGGAAAATAAGGAAGAAGTAATGAAAGTGCTGCAGGAACAATCTAATAGGATAGACACAGCACTGGAAACAATTCAAAACCTGCAAAAAGATGTCCAGGTGATCAAAAACAAGATATCAGAAATAGACAACAGGCTGAAAGGTGAGAAGAGCAGACTAGAAGAGATGGAAGCCAGAACTAGTGAGCTGGAAGACAAATCTCTCAATACTGCCAAGATAGAAGAGCAAGCAGCTAAAAGGATAAAACAATCCGAAGAGAGTCTAAGATTCATGTTGGATAACATGAAGAGGAAAAATGTAAGAATTATTGGCATTCCAAAACAAGAAGAATCAAAGAAATCCATAGAGAAGATAGTTAAGGAGTTTCTGGAAGAAAACTTCTCTAACATCTTGACAGACAAAAAGATAAACATTCAAGAAGCCCTAAGTACCCCAGGAAGGATAGACCCCAAAAGAAAGTCCCCAAGACTCTCCAAAATCAAAGACAAGGAAAGAATACTAAAAGTGGCCAGGGAGAAGAGAACTTAGAAAGGCAAGCAAATTAGATTAAGTGCTGACTACTCAGAACAAACCATGCAGGCAAGAAGGCAATGGGGAGACATATACAAAACCCTGCAAGAAAAAAACCTGTCAACCAAGAATCGTCTATCCAGCAAAACTATCAATCAAATATGATGGTGTGATCAAAACATTTCAGGATAAACAGAATCTGAGGGATTTTATCAAAACCAACCCAGCACTTCAAAACATCCTAAAGGGAGTTCTGGGGACAGAGAACCAACAAGAACAGATGACAAACAGAGATTGACAGGAATGGCAACACCACCTGGAACACAGCCATCAGAAAGCAAAATCCAGGACAGAATAAGACTTCAACAACAATCACAAGGGAGCCCAGAGATAAACATATCAATGTCAAAGAAGGGACAAATGCAGCAACAGAAACCCAGGTGTTGGGGAAGCCAGGCAAATTACAGGATGCAATGGAGTATCCTAAATGCAGAGAAAAGTTAGTAGACTACAAGGTAACTCCAAAGAAAGTCAACACTCCACAACATATCATAAAAACAAACCCCCAAACAGAACAAGTGAACAGAGAAACTAAGAAGAAACTGACCAGAATCAACTCAAAAAACACAAACCCAATTCAAGAAGGAAAGCAGAACCAAAGAACAAACACCACCACCAAAAAAGTAACATAATGACGGCAATCAATTCACATTTACCAATAATTACATTGAATGTCAATGGATTGAATGCACCAGTAAAGAGACAAAGAGTGCAGAATGGACAAGAAAACAAGATCCATCAATATGCTGCCTACAAGAGACACACCTTACACAGAAAGCCAAAAACAGACTGAGAGTCAAAGGATGGAAGAAAGTATACCAAGCCAACAGCAGGAATAAACAAGCAGGAGTGGCTATACTAATCTCTGACAAAGTGGACTTTAAGATAAAAACTAGCTTAAGAGACAAAGAAGGTCACTATCTCATGCTCAAACGTTCAATCGAGCAAGATGACATAACTATAATAAACATATATGCTCCCAACGAAAAAGCACCAAGATCCATGAAGCAAACCTTAATGGAATTGAAGAAAGAAATAGATAAATCCACAATTATAGTAGGAGATTTCAACACACCACTCTCGAAAAGGATAGAACAACCAGAAAGAAACCTGACCATGCTACAGAGGAACTTAACAACACAATCAACCATCTCGATCTCACAGAACATTCTATCCAACAACAGCACAATACACATTCTTCTCCAGTGCACATGGAACATTCTCCAGAATTGACCATGTGTTAGGCCACAAAGCAAGCCTCCATAAATTCACAACCATCAAAATTCTACAGAGTATCTTCTCAGACCACAATGCTATAAAACTAGAAATCAACAATAAGAAAACCAAAACAATAAAG
>NW_006408524.1:26989259-27027074 GCF_000296735.1 Chrysochloris asiatica
GAATACCTAAAAAGGGGTTACAATATGTCCAGTATAGGGATGGGCAACTTGAACATTGGCTACCCAAAATGAGGGGAGGGATACAAAGGTAAGAAGTGACTGGCTTACAAGCTTTCAAGAGGGAACCTGCATCGACAGGGTGGGAAGGAGGGTGGAGTCTCAAGTGAGTAATAACCAACCTGTATAAGAAGGGCTGATGAAAAGAAATGCGGATGGGTCTCTTGTGATGCAGGGGTGAATAATTGTTATCAAGATGGATTGTGAGGACTGGAAAGGTAAAGGTGGATATTTTATAGCAAGGAGGGATGTGATTAACCTTTCAGTTTAGGAGTGAAGGCCCTGGGACCAACACATGAGAAGAACAGAAATCAGGACCCCACCCAGAGAAGCAGCGAGGCCTGAGATGGAGACAGAGAGGATGACGTGAAGAGATGGAGTGGCTGAGGACTTGAGATCCAGGGAGGGAAGGGAGCTGTGTGCTGAGGACCGAGGGGAGAGAGCGGGGCCTGCGGGGTATAACCTTTGGTTGGGTGATGATGCATGGACGGGATGGTAAACTATGGCAATGAAACGAAGTATGACAGAATGAGTGTAAAGCTAATGTTCCCCCATGTAAACTATCACAGAATAAAAGGAAAAAAAAATAATTTCATTAACTAAATAATGTTCTATTTTTAAATATTTGAAGACTTTTTAGTTATGAACCCATCAAAAGAAAGAATTGATAAAACTTTATGTTAAAAATGGTTATAAAATTCTTAGCAATGAAACAATAATTTCAAATTTAAAGTGGAAATATTATGCTTGCATGGAAGAAGAATAATATTATTAGAAGTGTATCCTTGACTTTTATATCAACTAATAATGTTGTTGTTGTTAAGTGCCATCATGTCGATTCCAACCCATAGCAACCCTGTATAGGGTTTCCAAGGAGAAGCTGGTGAGCTTGAACCACCGACCTTACAGTTGAAACAACTTTGCAGTCTGACTAATCAATCTTAATTTTTTTTTAATTTAATGTTCAAATGAGTTTTCTTCATAGAAAACATGACACCCACACTTATACACTCAGACACACATTCCATGTCTAAGTAAAAATAAAAAATCATTGTGAATTTAAGACCTGTAAGCTAGCAAAAACAAACTTTACTAAGGTCTGATGCTTCTAAGGGAGAGCAGAATGAAATGAAACACACAGATCATTTTTAAATTATGTTAACTCTGAGCCTCATTATCTTGCTCCAAATATTGATAAGTGAAAAAGTTTACTCATTCTTGAGTTTTGCCTCATCTTATTTCTCTGTTTTGAATGAAAGCAGAACAGTCTTGGACAATGCAGTATTTCATGAAATCTAAGGTGAACATTGTGGTGCAGTGGTTTAAGCATTGCGCTGATAACCGAAAGGTCCGTTGTTTGAACCCACCACCCACTCAGCAGGAGAATGATGGGGCAGTGTGCTTTCATAAAGGTTTACAGCCTTAGAAACCCTAAGGGTCAGTTCTACTCTGTCCAATAGGGTCACTAGGACAGTGGTCGAGAGGTCTTTAGTTGTAAGACAGGATTATTTTAAGTACCATGAACACCACTGTGTGTTACCATGTAAATATTCCTAATTCAGAGACATCTAAATGTTGAAAACAGGTGTCTCAACATCTATGAAACACAGATAGTTCTGCCTAATGGCTAGTGGGGTCACTATGAGTTAGAATAGGCCCCATGGTAGTGGGTTTGGGGATTTGGAATTGATAAACAAAACAAAACACAAGTTAACAAACACGCAATTGCAGAACTGCATTTGGCTAATATCCCCCCACACATACACACACACTGAGGAGTTAGTCTTACAAGGTTTACAATGGTGAGTTTCTTATCCCCACTGTCTCAGCCCAGCAAATAATTTTTTTTTAAAGTTTTTGTTGTGAATTCAGTGATAGTTTACGTGGGAGAACATCAGTTTTACACTCAACGTTTCATTGCAATGATTACAATTTCCCCCTTGCCTCATCATTCAATAGTATTTGCTTCTATTCCCTCTGTTGCTATTTTTTTGTTTTGTTTTTTGGAGGGTGATATACACAAAACACCCAGGAATATATAATCATTTAAACAACCAAGGGGCATATTCTGAAAGCCTGCCTCCTGGCCACCAGCACACAGCCTTTCTTTTCCCATGAGTCTAGAGTCCTCAGATGCTCAATCTCTCCATGTCCTCATCTCTGCCTCCATCTCTGGAGTCATTACTTTTCTGGATAGGGTCCCACATTCCACTAATGCTCTTTTTCCTTGATGGTCCTAGGGCCCTCTGTTCCTGAACTGTAAGATTAACTACTCCCCACTTTTTGTTACAAAACTTCTACGTTTGCAGTTGTAACAGTCGCAATTAGTCATGATAACAATTACTAACTATTGAATCGCGAGAATCTTTTCCCCATCTCTTTTCACCAGACCCATCTGAACAAGATGAAAACTATTCAGTGGGGATTCTACCTTCCCCTGCACAGTCTGGAACTAAACTCCCTCTTGAAAACTTGTAAGCCAGTCACTTTGTGCCTTTATAGCCACCACCCCCATTTTAGGTAGCCAATGTCTAAGCTGCCTATCCCTATCAACCCTGTGTACAGAGGGAATGGGAATGATCCTTGATGTGAAGATTCCTTCACTCTTAATTGGTATTTTGAGCTACTACTTCCATAAGTATAGGTCAAGTTCATTTAAAAAAAATTTTGTCTTCTTCTAGTCGAGTTCCAATCATCAAGCCATCAAAGCTAGATCAAATGGGTACTATCTCCACTTTTGGTTATTCTTGTACATCTCCCCTCACTTCATATCACCTGGATGCTTCACTCTCAGCTCTAGCCCTCCATTCCTTGTCCATGGGCTTAGGAGTCCCCAGGTCTCACCACACTTCGTACCAACAAGCCCTTCCTCTTCTCACTCTCATCTCCAGGTTGACAGGAGTCTATGGAATGTGTCGAACACAACCCATATCTTCATTGCAGCCTTTCCCTCTCTTCCACTCACCAGGAGACCAACATGGTCACCAGCAAGCTTACATCCTGCTCATGTGTTCCCTTTGTGTTTCAGTCTTGGAGAGGTGGTTGTCTTGAAGGGACTTGATTGCTTTCTTTGATGGCTCCCTGGCAAACAACCTGCTTGTTCTTGTAGCCAATCAGAGTGCCATTTTTGTTTTGGATTTTTACTGCTGGTCTTTCTTTCAAGAAGTATCTTCTGTTCCTCTACCAACAGAGACTTTTTTTCTCAACCAATCAAAGAAGAAATCACCTTGTGCAAGGCTCACATTGAAGCATCTGTGAATGTGTGAATGAGTGTGTAGGCCAAGGATGGCAGGTAAATATAAGTACGTAATAGAAAGTAAAATATTCCCTTTAAAAAAAACTAACTTGCTGGTTCAACACACACATCATTCATACATCAAAAAGCAGCACACACCCATGACTCTACGGCCATGGATCTCAGAATTGCTGCCTGCAAGCCTGTGTCTCCTCTCGGTAATAAATATGGTAATATTAATGTCATCGTCTAGGTCTCCAAAAATATAGCTGAATCTGTTCAGCAGAGCTGGTCAGACGGAGGCAAGTAAATCATCTCTGGATCAGAATTCCATGCACACATCTTCTTTGGAGCACTTGCAAAATCTCGGAACACAAAGTGACAGACCTAGAATACTGATGACATTGTAGTTTGTCCTACTTGTTTTTGTGATTTTTTTTTCCCCAACAACAAAGATGCATTCACTGATGTTGGCCCCCTTATGAACTGGCCTCTAGTTCATCTTGTTGGCAATTCTACAAGGAACCAAGAAGCCATTTCAGTTAAAAGTAGAATTTTAGTTTTGGAACAACAACATACTTTCTGAAATGCTCTTTCCTCTTCCATTTCTCATTTAATAATGTTCATTTTCAAGAAGATGCTGCAAGAATTTCACTGCACTTATCCAGCAGAGACCAAATGGTAAAATTTCAGAAGCTGATCATTGTTAGACTCTGTAAGGGTAAGATCTGTATGTAGGTTCTATATGAATAATTTTGCTAGGGCCTGACACAGGTTTATGTAGTACTGTGGGATAAAGCACTTGATTACAAGGTCGGTTAGAACCACAAGAGTGGTGGTTCAAACTCACCAGCTGCTCTTTGGAAGTACAGGGTCACTACTGATGGCACTTAAAAAAAGAAAATAAAGAAGGGGAAAAACCTGCTTAACTAATACTTACTAAGTGAATGAATGAACGAATGAATGAATGAATGAACACATGGATGGGTGAAGCTTCCTGATGCTGTAGCGCAGCAATTAGAGACTTGTCAAATAAATTTTGTGTCCTGAAATCTGTCCTAAGGAGTATGGGTATTATGCAAGAAAAGGACTTGTATTTGGAAAATATTGAAGAATGGTGGATTTAACAAGGTCCTTGGAACATTTTGCTTGTCTTGCCCATGAAAGAATTTTGGAATTGTTTACCATTTCACAGTTTTAGGCTAGTATCTACGCTGCTTTTCATGTTAAGGTTTAACAATTGTAAAGGAGTCTTGGTGTGGCACTGTGGGCAACACACTAGACTGCAAGGTCAGTTTGAATGGCAAGGTTGGCAGTTCAAGCTCACCAGCAGCTCTTTGGAAACCCTATACAGGGTCACTTTGAGTTGGAACCAACTTGACGGCAATTAGCAACAACAAAGGATGTAACTGATAGCATGCTATAAATATTGACATTTAGAAATGAGACTGTTGTATTACCATTTTGAATGTATCCACATAAACTTCTAACAAAGGGAAACCCATCTTACCAGTTTAAAAAAAAAATACAGAAACACATTTTTGAAATGTTACATAATTCCTTTATTTTTGTAAATGTATTGTTCTTATTCTAATTCCCTCAAATAATACTGTCTAAATGCAATGCATTTTTATTCTTAAAAGTCTTTTATTGAACACTTTATATTTTCCAGATGTGGTGCTGTAGGATAAGCAATTGATTGATACCCACAAGGTCAGCAGTTCAAACCCACCAGCCACTTCTTGGAAATCCTATATAGGGTCTCTGTGAGTCGGTACTGACTTCAGGGCACTTAACAACAACAACAATATAAAAATGTACATGCAATTTAAAATAATATTTGTACTCATTGTGCCAATAATGTTCTATATTTTAAAACTCTACCATTTTGAATAAGAAAGTTCACAGAATTGATACATTTGAGTTATGGTGTTGAAGAAGAATATTGAAAGTACCATGGACTGCCCAAAGAACAAACAGATCTGTATTGGAAGAAGTACAGACAGAGTGCTCCTTGGAGGCCAGGAATAGTGAGACCATCTCTTGTAGTTCAAACACTTTCTCATGAGTTCCTGAAGGACATCATGTTTAGTAAAGTGGAGGATCAGCGAGAAAGAGGAAGACCCTGACAAGATGGATTGACAGAATGGCAGCAGAAATGGGCTCAAGTGTACCCACAATTATGAGGTCAGAGCAGGATGGAACATTGTTTCTTTATGTTGTGCCTAGGGTTACTATGGGTTGGAACCAGCTCAATGGCACCTAACAGCAACAACCATTGATTAAAACATTTACCAAATAGCAATGTATTATAAACACTGATGAAATTATTAAACATTAAATATAAAAGTTTACAAGATATTCACCTATAAGGGGAATGGAAGAGGCTTTTCTATTCAATCAGAATTTGAATGAGGTCTATATATGGCAATTGATTGGTGCATCTCTTAAATTCCTTTTAATTTTTAAATTCTCTCTCTCTTTCTTCCTCCTTCAATACCTCTCTCTCTCTCCAATTTGCTAAGGACATCAGATCTTTTTCCCTGCTATTTCCTGTTAAATTATTAGTTAAATCTAGACACCTGTTCAAATAGATTCAGGTTCAAAGATTTGACAGTATTTTTTTGCTGAAGTTTTGTAATCTTTTTAATTTATGGCTGCATTGTCTTTTAATCTAGTATACACAGTTGGATGAGCAAACACCTTCATAACAACAAGAGGAAGGTAGATAATTTTGTCAAATAGAATTCATCTAGGCAAGGAATTAATGAGATTCATTAGGCTTGTCTTAATATTTCTTTGCCCAGTTGTTGTTGCTGTTGTTGTTATTGTTACCAAGTCAGTTCTGACTCATAGTGACCCTATGCACAACAGAAAGAAACACTGTCCGGTCCTCCACCAACCTCACAATTGCTGCTACATTGGTGCCTGTTGCTGCCGCCACTGTGCCAATCCATATCATTTGGCGTCTTCCTCTTTTTCTCCGACGCTCTAATACCTAGAATTTAACCTATAATACGTAAGGAGTTCTGGTAGCATAGTGGTTAAAAATCGGGCTGCTAATCTCATGGTCAGCAGTTCAAAACTACCAGATGTTCTGTGGGAGAAAGATGAGGTTTTCTGCTCCCGTAAAAATTTACAGCCTCGGAAACCATGTACAGGGTCGCTATGAGTTGGAAATGACTCCATGGCACATAACAACAACAACAACAATGTATGCCTTGGTAGTCATAATAAATGTCTATGCTACTGGCTTATATATGTACTGTACTGTACTTTGTATCTAAAACATTTATTGTGTAACTGTGTATGCTCCAAAAGGGGAGCAGCATCCAGTCTTACGTATCACCTGCCTCTTGAGTGTTGTAGTGTTCTCACTGTTTAATTTTCCTTTGAAAATGTTACTGAGACGTGCTTTGTGGCTTTCTAAAGTAGCAAAACCAGTGGTAGCAATAGCAACAGCGAGAGGCAAAGTACCTATTTGGAAGTGAAACAAAAGGTAATTAAACAACATGAAGGTGGATGGTAGTGAATGCTCATGATTCAGGTATGTTCGCACAACGTCCAAATCACATAATGTCCTATTTCACAGACCGTGTTGTGGATGCCAAGTGATGCATGACTGGAGAGTGAGGAGTGGTCATTGGCATTCCTAGTCCCGCAGAAGCCTAATACTAGGGGTGACATGGCATGAGCACAGTTTAGCGTTTTAGAATTCCTTTTCTTTGCAATATAATCCAGAACTTGTCATGGGCTCTTCTAGATGGGTCTCCTCTACAATCAGCCAACCAGCTTGGGCTTCAGTCATGCCTGATATTCTAAGCGTGCACTTCTCACTGAATAAGCATTGATGCTTTCAGATCATATAACCTGAACACTTTGAGAACAAAACCATTTCCTGGGCTGTAAATTGAAAGAGTCCTGGGGTGGCACTGTGGGTTAATGCACCAGACTGCAAAGCCATTTGAACTGCAAGGTTGACAGTTCAAGCTCACCAGCTGCTCCTCAGAAACCCTATACAGGGTGGTTATGGGTCAGCACCAACTTGATGGCACTTAACAACAACTACTTGTTTCTATGAATTCTGTAAGTCATATTTGCCATATTTCTGTATATATTCTTCCTCTTCTTCGGGCCTTTGGTTGTCTCTTCTTGGGTTACCAAGAGAAAAGTTTGAAGATTACTGTTTTTATAAGGCTCTGCTACATTCTTAGCCAAGAGCCCCTGAGAGAAAGAATGGAGCTAGTTCTTCCAGTTATAAAAGTTTAAACTCCTCTAATTGCACAAGAAATCATAAACCCTACTGAGAATATCAATGTGGGGAAGTAGAAACGAAACATATTTTTCAAATATTTGGATAAAATGTTTTGCATCAAGAGGAAGATAAAGAATATAGCATGGGATGGGCGATGGCATTATAAAGGGAGTGAGAAATAAAGGGAGAAAGGAGAAGTCCGTACTTATAACCAGCAGAGGATCATTGTTCTGTGTATACATTTCCCACAGATGTTTACGTGATTGCTTATTTCTGATGTGACAGGAAGAGCTGAGATGACTGGGGCATCAAAAGGCAACTGTTTCAGCATTCCCAGAGGCCAGGGTAAGTCAAGGACAGACCATCAGGAAGGTCACCGAGGAGACTGGGGTAAAGGGCTCAGAATAGAACCTCACTGCAGCTTGGAATTCTTCAGCATACTTGGCCTCACTGCCCGGAACCCCATAATAGAAATGACCCTTTGGAGTTAATAAGCATCTGCTTTATAACACAAACCCCCTGAGAAAAGTATGGTGCTCAAGTGTCACAGTTTTCCAGGCCTTTCCTCCTCCTAGTAGGTGAGGTAAAGAGAAGGAGAGATGGGGAGGGGGTGGAGAAGGTCCTGTGGGGTCTGGGATGCTCTTCAGTTGTCCACCTCATGCTATGTCAGAAAATGAGAGCACTGGGAGGGGGTGGAGCTCCTGATGTAGAGTCTGCGAAAGAGACAACAGCTCTGCTGTGTACTTTTGCTCAGGGTAGAACATAACTAGCTCAGGCAGATGTTCTGGACTTGGGGTTTTAGGGCACGAATCATCTTCAGAGAAGAGACAGAGACTGGTTTAGTTTTTGGATTTCATGAACAAATGAACTATAAAACAATAACAATCTAGTAAAGTGAGATTTAAATATGGTATCCCAATATTTTCCCAACATAATAAGCTCTATTGTTTTGTAAATGAAAGGCTCTTATTACATTAAAAGTGTTATTGTTCTTAGGTTCCTTTAGATTGGTTCCAACTCCTAGTGACCTTACATACAATAGAATGAAACACTGCCTGGTCCTGTGCCATCCTCATAATTGTTGCTGCACTTGTGGCCACTGCTGCTGCCACTGTGCCAATCCATCTCATTGGGGGTCTTCTCCTTTTTTGCTGACCCTCCACTTTACCAAGCATGAAGTCCTTCTCCAGGGACTGGTCCCTCCTGATAACATGTCCAAAGTATAAGAAATGAAGTTTCACTCTCCTGACTTCTAAGGAATATTCTGACTATACTGCTTCCAAAATAGATTTTTTTGTTCTTCTGGCAGTCCATAGTACTTACAATCTTCTTCTCCAACACCACCACTCAAATGGTCTGTCTTATTCACTGTCCAACTTTCACATGTATATGAGGCCATTGAAATTACTAAGACTTGGGGGAGGTTTATCTTAGTCCTCAAACTGTCATCTTTGCTCTTGAACACTTTAAAGAGGTCTTGTGCAGAAGATTTGCCTAATGCCTAATGTAACACGGTGCTTGATTTCTTGACTGCTGCTTCCATAAGTGTTGATGGTTGATCTGAGCAAAATGAAGTCTGACAACTTTAATCTTTTCTCTGTCTATCAAAATGATACTTGTTGGTCCAACTGTGAGGATTTTTGTTTTCTTGACATGGAAATGCAATCCACATTGAAGGCTGTGGTCTTTTATCTTTATCAGGAGCTATTTAAGATGATTAGGAGCTCTGGTAGTCTAGTGGTTATGAGTTGGGCTGCTAACCTCAGGTCAGCAGTTTGAAACTACCCCCTGATCCACAGGGAAAAAAATATAAGGCTTTCTGCTCCTGTAAAGATTTACAGCCTTGGGAACCCTATTCTGGGTTGTTATGAGTCGGGACGTACTCCATGGCACATCAGTATCATTTAAGATTATATCAAGGGAGGCGTCTCATCTGCATACCACAAATTCTTCATGATTAAAAGAGTAAGAGCATATAATCTTTGGGAAAAAAAATGTCATTTCTTCCCAAGAAAGGACTTTCTCAAATTTATGGTATAGGTACCATATATGTGATACACTACATGAAATATATACGGGCTATATAACCTGGTGTGGCGCTGTGGGATAAAAGTCAGTTTGAACCACAAGGACGGTGGTTCAAACTCACCATTCACTCTTTGGAAACCCTATGCAGGTTCTCTGTGAGTCGGAACTGACTCAACGGCATTTAACAACAATAACATATATCCTGGTGTGGTGCTGTAGGATAAGCACTGGACTACTAAACACAAGGTTGGCAGTTCAAACATACCAACCTCTCCTTGGAAACAGGGTTGCTATGAGTCAGAACCAACTCAACAGCACTTAACATCAACAACAAAATATCATTGGCCTTATTTTTCTAGGTCCATAAAAGGTTTATTGTGACCTCACATTTGGAAGCAACTGGCTTGGAAAACACCATCATTAGTCATAAAGAGTTTCTAGAATATATTCTGCTATGGCAGTGTAGTGGTTTTGAGTCGGGCTGCTAACCTCAAGGTCAACAGTTCAAAACTACCAGCCGTTCCACAGGAAAAAGATGAGGCTTTCTGCTCCCGGTAAGATTTATAGCCTCGGAAACTCTATACAGGGTTGCTGTGAGTCCAAAATGACTCCACAGCACATCACCACCACTATGGATTGAATTGTGGCCCTCAAAATATGTATTTAAATCTTAACCCCTGTACCTGTAACTAGGACCCTGTTTGGAAAGAGGGTTTGTTGTTGTTGTACTATGCTCATACAGCCCTCATTCTCTGGTTTTGTGATGACAAGATGGCTGCCAGCAGCTCCAACCTCAAGTACTTGCCTCTGAGGGCCCTTGTGGAAACAAGAGAAACTTTGTTCCCTCTTCAACAGTCAAAGGCCAAGCCTTTTCTAGAGGCTGGACTCTGATCAGATCACATGTGCAGTTCTGATTGGCCAACTTCATGTCACATGTCTTCTCCCGGAGCTCAGAGCATCTTCCCAGAAGAAAATCATGGTTGTACCCAAAAGAGGTGAATACGTACTGAGTAGTCAAAAATTGTCACATTTTGGGAAACAGCAGAAAATGAAGTTGAGAAAGTGAGAAGCAGCCCAATTATAGATGGTGCTATGTTTCAAAATAGTCCTGGTGTGGCGCTGTGGGGTAACCAACGTACTGGACCGCAAGGTTGGTTTGATCTGCAAGGTCGGTAGTTCGAAATCACTAACAACTCCTTGAAAACCCTATACAGGGGACACTATAGGGTCATAATTGACTCAACAGCACTTAACAACATGTTTCAAAATAAGTAGATTAGGCATAAATCTGTGGTGAATGAAACTATAGAACAGAGAGGTTAGAGCAGGTATTCTTTAACAACAACAGCCGGACCACCTGGGCTTGAATCCCAACTCTGCTTCTTAGGTCTATGTGACCCTGAGAAAGTTACTTAACCTCTCTGTGCTCTGTTTCTTCATCTATGAAATGAGGATGACAGCAACAAATGGAACATAGTGTGTGGGTCTTTTGCTGTTGGCTGCTGCTGAGTTGTCCCCTGACTCATGGGACACCATGTAACAGAATGAAATGCTGCTCAGTCCTGCACGATCCCTATAGGAATCTCATTGGCTGATTTTCAGAAGTAGATTACCTGGCCTTTCTTCCTAGTCTTAATCTGGAAGCTCCAATGGAATTTGTCCAGCATCATAGCAACATGCCAACCTCCACTGAAGTACATTGACCAAAACTCAAAACCATGTCTCCTGCATGTTGTTGTCAAGTGCTGTTGAGTCAGTTCCAACCCATAGGGTTTCCAAGGAGTGACTGGTGAGTTTGAACCGCCAACCTTGAAGTTCAAACAGACCTGTGGTTGAGTGCTTATCCTACAGATTATTCTACCAGGACTCCTATATGGTAGGCAAGAATGCCACTACCGAACCTACCAGGCCTGCTGGAACCCCCAATAAGCAGGCTAAGCATGCACTGACTTGTGCTCACTATAGGTTAATAAGTAAGCACAAGTAAGCCTTGCTTATTTGTGCTTACTGGGTATTGCATCCCTTTGGGATTGTAAATTTGAAGTGACAGAGTCTGTAGGAAGGTGCTGGGGGCATCAGTGAGAGACAGATGCCAGCTATACCTAGAAGCAGAATCTTTGATGTGGTGAAAAAACCATGAAGCACAAGTAAGCCTGGACTCCTGGTGTGGTGCTGCAAGATCAGCACTGGTCTGTGAACTACAAGGTGGGCAGTTCAAACCCACCAGCTCCTCCTTTGGAAACCCTCGATAGGGTTATTACGAGTGGGAATCGACTCAATGACACTTAACAACAACAACAAGTAATCCAGTGATTACCTTGCTTATTGGGTATTCTAACACTGTTGCCAGATAACATTTACTTAGGATGTTGTCTGGCCCATTGTAACAAAGTGGCTATTTTGAGAGGAGTAGTGTAGTGGTTACAAATCGGGCTGTTAACCTCAAGGACAGCAGTTCGAAACTACCAGCTGTTCTGCAGGAGAAAGATGAGGCTTTCTGCTCCTATAAAGATTTATAGCCTCGCAAACCCTGTACAGGGTCGCTATGAGTCGGAACCGACTCCACAGCACATCACCACCACCACCAAACCGTTGCTCTGCTGAGAAACAAATGAGAACAGAGCTGTCTGATGGCTTTTGAATTGACACAAATCAGGATTCCCTTCCCCCTTGCTTTTGAACAGCTCAAGCCAAATGAATTCTCAATGTCAGCAGAATTTTACATATGCTATGCAAAAAGCACATCATTGAATCACAGGGAAACAACATAAATAATGCAAATTGAGCATCCATCTTAGCCCTGGACAGATGAAGGAGGGTGGGAGTTGCAATTAACTAGCCCAAGCTGATAATGGTCATTGTGGTGACTTAATCTATGGGTGGTGTCCAGTTAGACCAGCCAGGCAATACTTGATTTAAAGAAAGGACAGAGAAAAATGGTGAGGGACCACAGAGACTTGGAGACAGCTAGAGAAATGGAGGATGAGCTTGTAAAAGAAGGGCCAGCGAGGGATTCCTGCAAGGGCGGAAAATGGACCTGCTGCCTTTTCAATCCTTCTGTGGCATGCTGGTTAGTTTCCAAAAACTATGAGCAGATGGGAAAACTATGGTGGCAAATGAAATGAGCAGGCTGCCTCTTGGAAAGTAGCCCTTGTCTTTGCTCCTCGGTTTTTGCAGAGCGGGCCCGGGGAACCAGGGTCAGCACAGTTACAGGAGGAGCTTACATCATGAACAAAACAGTCATTTACAAAAACACAGCCTCTGCAGATTTAAGGAGCCCTGGTGGCACAGTGGGCTAAGCATTTGCTACTAACCACGAGGTCAGCTGCCAGCTGCTCAGAGAAAGAAAGATGAAGCTATCTGCTCCTGTGAAGATTTGTAGTCCTGGAAACCCCAGGGAGCAGTTCTACTCTCTCTGTAGAGTCGCTATGAGTTGGAATCAACTCTACACAGCATTGGGTGGGTTTCAGATTTAAGAGACTTATTTTCTTTCCCAAGAAATTACCAACTTGTTTAATTCTTGGAGATTTGGTTTGAAATAATTATGAAATGAGGCTAGGAGATTTTGTTTTCCCTTGCTCACTGCCTAAATTTGAGCTACATTATCTTCCCAAGAGCCTCCCACAAGGACACAGGTGGGTTGGCAGAAAGGAACAGCACATCAGCTATCCTTCCCCCCCCCCCCCGAGTGAAAGTCCATCTCCTCCTTTTGAGGCAGTGATGTCCAAATCCAGTGGTTTCTGCTGAAATAGCAGAGAAGTTGCAGTTCCATGAAGGGCTCCAATTGAGGGGGAACGAGCTCAGGGGAGCTCCAGAATCCAGAACAGCAAACCCCAGGTGAGAACAGCAGTGACATCACTAGGGTCTGTATCCCCCCAGCACCCCCTCCCAGCCTCCTCTCACACTAGACTACGTGCCTCCTTAGGAATGTTTCTGGCTTGTTTTAGGGATCCCTGGTAGTGTAATGGGTTACAAGTTGGATGCTGACCACAAGGTCAGTAGTTCAAGTCTACCAGCTGATCCATGGGACAAAGATGAGGCTTTCTGCAACTGTAAAGATGTATAGTCATGGAAATCCTATACAGGGTTGCTATGAGTCAGAACTGACTTGATGCCACACAACCACCATGGCCCACCATTATCTGTTTTAACCAGAGAATACATTGTTGTAAATTTCTTGACTGTAGTATTTCTTAGATTATATGAACACTAGCTAGAGTGTTGTTTCGTAAAACCTACACTGAGTTACAGCATTATTAGTTACAACATGTTTAATATCTCAGCAGAGCTTCATTTGATTTTTCCCTTCTTTTCCCATAATCACTACTGTATTGCCCCCCCCAAAAGTGTTGCTATAGGATTAGGAGTACTAATTACCACAATATTGTACCTAAACCACCAGAAAATGTAGCAAAATCAGCCACTGTAAAATCACCACACCCCAAATGCCCACTACCATGGAGTCGATGCTGACTCATAGTGACTCTATATATGGTTTCTAAGACTGTAAATCTTTACTGGGGCCAACAGCTTCATCTTGTTCGCTGGAGTTGCTGGTTGGTCCATACCTGGAGCCTAGACATTCAAATCCGGATATCCGCCATGTTGATCACTTCTGGATGCATTCAACAGGAAGTGTTCTGTGCCTTTCTCCTAGATTCTAGTGACTGCTAGCAATCCTTGGCATTCCTTTGCTTCCTGTAGCTGTGTCTTCACATGCCTGTCTCCATGTCTGTTCTCCTCTTTCACAGCACCAGTCCTACTCCAGTACAACCTTGTTAACTTAACTGATAATATCTTTAAAGAAAGCCCTTATCGGCATCCACACCCAGAGCCCCCACTGATTCTTCCCTCACCAATTGCCTCCTCACCAGCCCAGCCTCAGAGTCACTGACTCCCATCTCTGTTTCTGAAGGTGATCCAGAAGAAACAAGGAAGCTCTTGGCCTCCTGAGACTCCGTGTGATGACCCAAGGTACTGAAATGGGGCCAAATCGTAGAAACGGCATGGGTGCTTCACTGTAGAACCATGAAGAGAATATGTCCAAGTTTTTGTTCTTCAACTCAAGCAACAACAAACCCTACCAGCTGGTTAGTCTGCCTGACACCATGCAGAAGCCCTCTCAACATCAAGAGCCTGAAACTCTCCAAAAATGAGGTGAAGTCTGAAGGGGAGTTGGAAAAGATGAAAGGGCTAGAGCTAGAAAAGATGTATCTTATCTCCCCAGATAAGCCCAATAGTGTAAACACCCTCCTGGAATTGGTCCCCAAGTTATTACATCTGAATAGCCAGAAGTTACCCCTACCTGGTATATGTGATGTTAAAGACCACAAGTCTTCAAGGGGAGTAAATTTAGATCTGAGACCTAGAAAAAGCTAATCTTGAAATTCCTGACACAGTATTACTGGGCATATGACTATAGTAACTCACAGGGTCTCCTGAGTGCTTACCACAGTGACTCCTGTTTCTTAGTCACTATTCCCTTTAAACCTGAGGACCCAACTTCAATCAGCTTGGCCAAGTACTTCAAGGATAGCAGGAATATGAAGAAATTGCAGAAACACACCAAACATTGCAACGTTGTTGACTTCCTCAATGTGTCGCCTAGAACTCAGCATAACCTCGGCTCCTTCATGGTACACATATGTGTCCAGACAGAGAAGATGCTCTGCTTTTTTGACTCCTGGCAGCAATCCCAACCTATGCATCATGAACCATCCACTGTCTCTGAGAGATGCCCACCCCACAGAGACCCAGAGTGTCTTCTCCACCCCAGTGCCTACACTCTCATCCAACTCTGAGCCAAACACCTCCCAGGAGCAGCAGGAAATGGTGTAGGCATAGTCCACCAGCCTGTAAGGAAACTCAAATGGTCTCAGAATCTGTGATCAAGACCCTAGAGGATGCCTTCATGAAGTAACTCACAGCCCCAACAGTCTTCACTCCAAAGAGCAAAGGTTCCTGAAGGCCATGCTCATCGTCCTTGTCATTCTCTCTCTTTTCTGTCAATTGTTCTGTGTATTTGCTCCCCACAGTTTCTCAGTTTCTTTTTACAAGAAAGAGTGGAATTGTATGCTAGGTAGAAAGAAAGAAAGGCCTGATCTCTTCAAACAAGGTTCCATTCACAGGTACAGAGGCTAGAACTTGACCATATTATTTCATGGTGGTGGTGATGTGCTGTGGAGTTGGTTCTGACTCATAGTGACCATGCATAGGGTTTCCAAGGCTGTAAATCTTTATGGGAGCAGAAAGCCTCATCTTTCTCCCACGGTAGTTTCAAATTGCTGATTGTGAGATGGGACTCGGTTCAATCCATAACAAGTTATTTTCCAAAATTTAGTGCAACCCTTCATTGCCAGGCTGGGGCATACCACACCTCCTATTATAATCCATACTGTGTTTGCTCAGCCAACTTGTACACTCGAGAACAGAGTTCCTGTGACCCTCACTCATTTGCACCTGCCCAGCACCATGCCCAGTTCACAGGCCATGCCAACACAGATAGAATGCCCAGACCCATTCATTTCTTCTCATTCCGATTCTGAGTAAAGAGAACTCTGACTTGTCGTGGCCATTTTTCTTGGAAACAATCATTTATTCAGAACAGAGTTATGGAGAGGTAAGGAGACCTCTGGCATCCTGAGATATCTCAAGATTAAACTGTCTCATGGAGGAGAGCAGATGGTACAGGAACCGCGGGGAGAGAACGAGCCCTTGTGTCTCGCAGGCTCGAGCGTGAGTGCCAGGAGCTGCCAGGTCTCCATCATCGTTAGTGAGTCAACGATTCTCATCGGACTGAGAAAGAGCGCAAAAGCCTGCTCCAGGTGAGCTTGCCGGGGGATTCCTCACATGAGCCTGGAATCCCAGGACTTAGACACAGTGGGGATCTTGAAGGTGAGGCTTTGTCCTAATCATCTTTCTATCCACTAACACCAAGCAGTGTCTGACCCTTGGTAGGGGCTCCAGGACCATCTGCTGAGAACATGAGTAAGGAAATTAATTAATTGATTCATTAGGGTATCCTTCTTTGCAAGTAGCTGTGATAGAAAGAAAAGAAATTGGACTCTGGGGCCATATTAATTTGTGTCCAAATCCAGGTTTTGTCAGCTAATGGTTATTGACTTTGCACAAACTCCTTAGCTTCCATAAGTTTCACTTTCTCATGTACAGAAAGATATAATAAAACCAACTTCAAACATTTGTTAGGATCAATAAAGTTCATTCGGAACTCATGTAAAATGTCTAGCATAACAGCCATAAACCAGTTGCTGTTGAGTGGCTTCCAACTAATGGTAACCTCATGTGTGTCAGAGTAGAACTATGCTCCATAGGGTAGTCAATGGCTAGTTTTTCCAAATGGATCACCAGGCCTTTCTTCCAAGGCTTCTCTGGGAAGACTTGAACCTCCAACCGTTCAATTTACAGCCCAGCCCACTTGCGCCACCTAGGGACTTCATAAAAAGTGTCAGTTAAATTGTAATTCTTCCTCCTCTTCTATCTTCATTTTCTTCTTCATTTTTGTTTTCACATTACTATTAAACTTTTCTGGTGGCACAGTGTAATGTAGGCTGGGCTGTTAACCACAAAGGCAGCAGTTCAAACCTGTCAGATGTTCTAAGGGAGAAAGATGAGGCAGTCTGCTCCCACATAAATCTAAGACCCACAACATGGGAAGCCCTGTGGAGCAGTTTTCCTCTGTCCTACTGAAGCGCTTCAGGAAGTCAGACCTGACTCAGTGATTCTCTGTACATGTGTTAGAATAGACCAGCAAGAGTACTTTCACCTAGTGTTCAGATAAATCAGCACATAAAAAGTTTCACTGGACAGTCTTTGTCACCCATTTATAGGCATTTAACTTGTATACCCTACTGAGGAAGACCCACAGGTCCATGGAAGAACGTAGTGTCTAATTACAATAGACACCTACTATAGATTATCTTCTCCTCAAAACATTTATTGAACACTGACTATGTGCCAGATACAGTATTAAGCTCTTTCGAATCTTTAAATAAATTCATCTCTGTAGTTACTAGAGGTAGGTACAGAGGTACTCATCAGTTTATAGATGACAAAACTGAGACACAGAAAGATTTCAGGGAGTAGCAGAGCCAGCATCGTAAACATGATATCTACCCAACATACATTCCTTCCTCCTCTGGGGTGTTGCATACTTTTTATTTGACTTGGGCTTCATGCCCAACTCCAGTGAGTAACTCTAACTGGGTTAAGCCAACCATAGTCATCGTTTTGCACAGTGATTGGGTCAAATAAGCCAGACATTAGCCAATCAGCATAGGACAATTTCCCTTAGCCAATCATATTGACGGCACTGATTCTTGTCCACTGAAGAGAGCAGTCACCCTTTCGTTCCCTGATGAAGAAGTAGGAAGCCTTGATTATGGTCAGCATTTATCTTATTTAGAAGGGAATCCACTGTATGATGAAGCTCAAACAGAAGAGCGTGAAAACCACTGACCTCACTGAGCCAATGGGGCAACCAACCCAGAAGCCTATTCTACCTCTGTAACAATGTTTGAAGTGCCGTTGAGTCAGTTCAACACATAGTGGTCTTGTATAGCGTTTCTGAGGAGTGGTTGGTGAGTTTGAACTGCTGCCCTTGCAGTTTAAATGGACAGTTGTGTCCGGTGTCTTATCTTACAGTGCAATATCAAGACTCCCTGGTAACAATCTTGTTATTTTAAGTGCCATTGCATTGGTTCTGACTCACAGCTACTCTATAGGGTTTCCAAGGATCAGCTGGTGAACTTGAACTGCTCACCTTATAGTTCAAACCGACCTTGCAGTCTAGCGCATTAACCCACAGCGCCACACCAGGACTGAGGGACTAGAAGCTGTTAAAGCAGAGTCAATGGATATTTCTAGATTCAGGGCAATGGGAACCCCTTCATGGATGACTTTGGCCAAGGAAGGCTTTAGAGGAGGGCAGACTTCAGTAGAGACATGCAAAGCAAAATGACAACTGTGATGGCTGCTTACCAGGCCTTGACGTACTGAACATGTGGAAATGCTAAACTGCTTCGACTGCAATCTAATTTGTGTAAGTGCTTAGAAAGAACACTGAATTTATCAGAGCTTGAAGTACAAAATATTAAAAAATAAATCACTGCTAGTAAAATTGTAGAGCTATCAGGAGATCCATTTGAAAAGACAGTTAGCAAAGTCAGTTTGAGGCACATTCATCAAGCTCTGAAATCACAGAGAAGGCTCAACACACGTGGACTTCCTTTGAGCTGGCCCAAGAGGACCCTAGAATGTAAGGCTGAGAACAGCTGAATCCTGTTAGCTGAGAATCAGATCATTGAAATTTTAATAAAATATGTTAAGAGAGAGAAGGGAAAATGCCAACCCAAGTAGCTGGGGAGATGACTGTTAGTGTTGTTGTTGTTGTTAAGTGCCGTCGAGTCAGTTCTGACCCATAGCGACCCTGTACAGGGTTTCCGAGGGTGTAAATCTTTACAGGAGTAGAAAGCCTCATCTTTCTCCTGCGGAGCAGCTGGTAGTTTCGAACCGCTGACCTTAAGGTTCACAGCCCGATTCGTAACCACTACGCAGTGTTGTTGTTAGGTGCTGTTAAATTGCTTCCAACTCATAGCAACAGTGTGCACAACAGAATGAACCACTGCCTGGTCCTGCACCAACCTACATCTGTCGCTGCCACCGTATCATTCCATCTCGTTGGAGAGTTTCATCTTTTTTGCTGACCCTCCACTTTTCTAAGCATGATGTCCTTTTCCAGAGACTGGTCCCTCCTGATACAGCTCCCAATTTTCCTAGAGTCATGCTTCGTACATTCCACACTGATTATTAATAGATGTTTGAAGCAGTTTCTCCTCATTTTGAGTTGTACCACATCAGCAAATGAAGATCCCAAAAGCTCAACTCCATCCATTTCATTAAGGTCAAGTCTACGTTGAAGAGGCAGCTCTTCCCCAGTTGCATTTTGAGTGCCTTCCAATCCGAGGGACTCATCTTCTGGCACTATATCTAACAGTGTCCCACCGCTATTCAGAAGGTTTTAAGTGGCTATCCATTCAAGAAGTGGTTTGCCTCTCCTTTTTTCTAGTCTGGCTTAGGCTGGAAGCTCCACTGAAACCTATCCACTGTGGATGACCCTCCCAGTACTTACAATACCAGCTTCCAACATCATAGTGACACACAAGACATCACAGTATGACAGACTGAGACATGAATGGGGAGTGGGGGCGATGACTAGCTTTCTGTTTTCTTGGACTCTGTCTTTCTGGGTGGGGCTGCTAGTGATCCTTATCTACAGAATAGTCTTATAACCCAAGCTTCTGAGTTCAGGCAGTAAGTCTGTCTTAGGTTCAGTTGACTCTTCTTGACTGTAATTGGGGACCCATGCCAGTCTCATTGGAGAGCTGCCAACCTCCCACGTACCCATTTTGAAAGTTGCACAGTGGTGGACATTTTACATTAGGACTGTTCATGTCTCTGTCCAGGCCTCCAGCCTCAAAGACGCCTGAGCCTTTTGGGCCCTGGACTGACCACTTTTCTGTTGTGCAGTGTCATACTCTGAGACCCCCGTCTGCTTTTCTGGGTATCTCATGGAAGAAGGTGCCACACCAGGACCCCTTTCTCCCAAGCCTGCCCTATACTGTATGAAAACAAATAAATCTGACTCCCGTGTGCATTAACACATTTTGTTTTCTAATGATGCAGCAGTTTTGTATGGTGAAGGAGTCCTGGTAGCGCAATGGTTAAGCTCCCTGCTGTTTATCAAAGGTTGGCAGTTCA
The DNA here is from genome assembly GCF_000296735.1 of Chrysochloris asiatica. NCBI lineage: Eukaryota > Metazoa > Chordata > Mammalia > Afrosoricida > Chrysochloridae > Chrysochloris > Chrysochloris asiatica. The sequence continues at coordinate 27,009,611 of NW_006408524.1, forward strand.
AACCCATAAAGAAAGACCTGGTGATCAGATCCTCTAAAGATCACAGTCAAGAAAACCCTATGAGCTAGTTCTCTTCTATCATGTAGGGGTGCTCTGGGTTGAAATCAACTTGGTGACATCCAACAACACCTACGTGATCATTTAGAGAGCAGTGCTTCTCCAGCTATCTGTGGGGAAAGACCAGATGGTTCTATTTTCAATCCATCACAGAATTAAATACCGTCTCTGTCCATATCTGCGTGTAGCTGGCACCACAGTGCAAATTCAGCGCTGAGAATCATCCATACCCGATTCAAGCTGTCCCCATTGACCACGCACTTGGATGTCATGTCAATGTCAAGTTAGGAAAGATCACAACAGCTTACGTTCTGTTTCTATATTGATTTTATTGCAGATGACTACCAGAGAGTTCATATCTGCAGAAGGAACTTTGAGTAATTTCTAATTAGGACAGGGGTGGAGAACCTTTCCTCTGCCAAAAATTTTAACATTACTCACGGGCCATACAAAATTATCAGCTTGAAAATTAGCCTACTAATTAATTCACCCTTAATGGGATGACTGGAGTCCTGGTGTGGCACTGTGGGTTAATGCACTGGACTGCAAGGTCAGTTTGAACCACAAGACCGGCAGTTCAAATTCACCAGCTGCAAAAAAAAAAAAAAAAAAAGTCACCAGCTGCTCCTCAGAAACCCTATACAGGGTCACAATGAGTCAGAACTGACTCGACGGCACTTAACAACAACCACAATGTGATATCTGGACTCCTGGTGTGGCGCTGTAGGTTCAACACTGGACTGCGAACCACAAGGTTGGAAGTTCAAACTCATTAGCCGCTCCTTGGAAACCCTATTCAGGGTCACCATGAGTCGGAACTGTCTCGATGGCATTTCACAACAACAATTTGATAACTGGAACTGTGGTTGCCTTGGCAGGACTAGACCAAATGATTTCGCAAGCCAGACATTCCCCATCTCTGGCTTGGTGGTTATGTTATGTGCCGTGGAGTCAGAACCAACAAATAATGACCTGTACAGGGTTTCCAAGGCTATAAATCTTAATGGGAGCAGAAAGCCTCATCTTTCTCTCACAGAACAACTGGTAGTTTCAAACTTCTGACCTTAAGGTTCGCAGCCCGATTTGTAACCACTATGCTACCAGAGCTCCTTCATCCTGGCTTAGAGGATTTGTTTTCAAAGTGTGGTCTCTGGACCAGCAGCAACAGCCTAACCCAGGAACTTCTTAGAAATGTAAATTCTCTGGTACCAGCCTGTTGTTGTTGTTAAGTGCCATTGAGTTGTTTCCAACCCATAGCAACCCTGTATGGGGTTTCTGAGGAGTGGCTGGTGAGCTTGAACCACCAAACTCGTGGTTCAAACCAATTTTGCACTCCAGCGCATTAACCCACAGAACCACACCAGCACTCTGGACTGCTAACTGCAAGGCTCAAACCCACCAGCTGCTCCTCAGAAGCTCTATACAGGGTCACTATGAGTCAGAATCTACTAGACCTCTAAGTTCTAGGCTGATACCAGCAGAAACTCTGGATGGGCTCTAGCAATCTGGTCTTTGCCTGTCTTCCAGGTGCTGGTGAGGAGGCAGGCTGACTTGGAAAGCTTCTGCTCTTGCTGCAGTTGTGTTACTAACTGCTGGCCAGTAAATTCCAACTCATAGTGACCCTGTGTACAGGCTTTCTGAGGCAGCTGGTGGGTTTGAACCACCAACCTTGCAGTTAGACATTTAGTGCTTATCTTACAGTGCCACACCAGGTGTGTTGGGTTCCTTCTATTTGAACCTTGGAGTTCTGCTGTGCTGCTGTAGGATAAACACTGGACTGCTAACCACAAGTTTGGCAGTTCAAACCCACCAGTTGCTTCTCAGAAACCCTATACAGAGCTACTATGAGTCAGAACCAACTCACGGGCACTTCACAACATCATTAAAGCCTTTCAGTGCCAAACAAAATGGTCATAAAGTCTGTGAACGGCACTGTTCGTGTTTGACTCGTAACTGAAAAATCAGCAGTTAGAACCTACCTAGCAGCACTCCGGAGGAAACGGGCCAGACAACCTCTTTGCACACAGACTACAGCCTAGGGAATGCTGCGGAGCAGTCCTCCTGTTTACCACACAAAGACTCCTGAGTGAGGAGCCAACAGCAAATACCAATCGGCAAAGGAAATGGTCAGGCCTGCCCCAGTAATCTGTGACCTTCCCTTTACATTTTTATTCTTTTTATTTTTGTTCTTTTTTCCCCCAAACATTTGTCATTTCAACCATTTTTACATGAACAATCCAACCACACGACCATCACCACCAATCAATCCCAAATCTTATCCCCCACTTCTTTCTTTCTTTTTCTTTTCCTTGAATTGTATTTACCCTGAAGTCAATTAATACTGCGTCTCATAGAAACATTCTTAACTTGTGTACTTACCTTTACCAAGCCAACAACTTGGGTTTCCAGATTTATTAACAGCTATAAGAGGTTGTGGTCATTTTATAGCTTCTCTTCACTTCTCTCCTGGTTTTCACACAGATAGAGACAGAGATGATGAGGAGGAAGGAAGACGAGGCTTCCAGAGGGCACACCTGTCCCTGTGGGCCTGGTACCTGCCACACTGCAGACACTGCATCTTAAAATGGGACGGGTGAATGAAGAAATGAATGAAATCTGATGCAAAAGAACACTTTGTGAAAGGATGCTCTGATCAATCGAGCATTCTGGTTAGTTGAGATATCCTTTTTGCTCTTTCCTGAAAAACTACATCTTGTTTTTTCATCTAGTTTGAATGGATTCCTATTATTTGCAACTGAAGCATCCCAAAGATTTCCTTGTTGCAGTGTGATGCATCCAAACCACATCTATCCTAAATGATATAGTGTCCAAGTTTCTCATATCACATAAAATAGTTAAATTGCTAATGGGAATGAAATGTATTCTAATCATAGACAGGGTAAAAGAAAAAAAATAATCATACATGTTTGCAAAATTGCAAACATAAGATTATTTTGGGCAAATACTATCTGTTATGTTTAATACTTAAAGAAAGCACACCTGTATGTGGAATCCAGGTGTGGTGTTGTAGGATAAGCACTGGACTTCAAGGTCAGTTTGACATACAAGATCAGCAGTTGAAACCCACCAGCAGCTCCTCGGAAACCCTATATAGGGTTTCTGTGAATCAGAACCAACTCTACAGCACTTAACATCAACGCCAACATATGTGACACTGGAATCCTTGTGTGGCACTACAGGATAAGCATTTGACTGCCAACAACAAGGTTGGTAGTTCAAACCCATCAACCACTCTGTAGAAACCCTATACAGTGTCCCTATGAGTCAGAATCAACTCAATGTCACTTAGCAACACACATGACATTGGAGTACTAGTGTGGTGCTGTAGAATAAGCACTGGACTGTTAACCACAAGATCAGCGGTCCAAACCCACCAGTGGATCCTCAGAACCCTTATGCAAGGCTGCTGTAAGTCAGAACTGACCCAAAGACCCATGACAGCAACCACACCATACCTGACACTGGTATTGAAAGGTTGGTAGTTGAAGCCCATCAGCGGCTCTTCAGAGATAGCCTCTTTCTGCGCCTGTAAAGATTTACAGCCTCGGAAACCCTGTGCAGGACCTTTACGAGTCGGAATGAACTTAATGGGGTGGTTTGTTTTGCTTGTTTGTTTGTTTTCTGGGTTTATACTTGATGATAAGGAGACCTGGCTCAGCAGTGAAAGTGCCCAGCTGCTAAATGAAAGGTGAGTGCTTCAAACCCACCAGCTACACCGTAGGAGAACAATGTGGCAGTCTGAATCCATGAAGATTACAGCCTTGGAAACTCTATGGGGCAGCTGTGCTCTGTCTTTACAGGGCTGCTAGGAGTTGGAATCAGCTAGATGACAATGGGTTTGTTAGGACCATAGTTACTTAGTAACAAGTTCAGAGTTGCACAGGGAAGATCCTCGAAGACAAATTGGAAAAGAAAGCAAGGAAAATTGTACAATGTAAAAAAGAGAGAGATGAAAGTAGGAAACTTCCATCAACTGGTTTGCATACATAGGGCCATAAAACCGAAATGATGGATTTATGAAAACTGATTGATTCTTTGTCTGAAACTTTGCTGTCACAATGCTAAGACAATATATCAAGTTGAACTGCTCAATCATAAATTGACTGAAGGAACTGGTCAGTTGGTATATCTTGAGACTATACCATGTTTGCCTAGAACACAATGCTATGCCCTCTTTTAGAAATATCTTCAGACACACACCAATCATACTTAATGGTGAACAAAAGTTTAGTGGCAATGTGGATGCACAGAGACCCAAGAGTACTCTCAGGAAAGTCCCCAAACGTGGCTCAGAATACCCCTCCTAACCCAGGCCAGCTCAAACTTACAAAGAATGTACATTCTTGGGACTTTTAGTGTGGTGCTGTAGGATAAACACTGGACTGTGAACCACAAAATCAATGGTTCAAATCCACTAGTTGCTCCTTGGAAACGTTATACAGGGTCTCCATGATTGGGAATTAACTCAATGGCACTTAACAACAACAACAAAGAAATAAAGAGTCATGTCTGGGGGTGGGGGGTGGGGGAGGAAAAACTGGTGATCTTTTCCCATCAAAACAAAAATTTGAAGTATGAACTCTTATCAGGGTAGCCTGAATTCAAATCCTGGTTCTCCTTTGTAAATTGGGGTAACAGTACAGATTGTACTGCTTGCTCAGAGTGACAGCTTTTTCTCTTTTTTTTGAGGATCAAGTAAGAAAATGCACATAAGGCATGAATCATTGTGCCTGGCATTTAATCAATATTGTTGTTGGTAAGTGCAGTTGAGTCACTTCCAACTCATTGTGACCCTGAGTGACTGGTGAGCTTGAGCCACCAATCTTGTGGTTCAAACCGACTTTGCAGTCCAGTGCATTAACCCACAGTGCCACACAAGGACTCCTAATCAATCTTGTTGTTGTTTTTGTTGTTAAGTGCCATTGAGTCAGTTCCAACTCATAGTGACCCTGATGGGGTTTCCAAGGAGTGACTGGTGAGCTTGAACAGCCGGCCTAGCGGTTCAAAGCAACTTTACAGTCTAGCGTATTAACCCACACTATGACTCAAATCAATCTTAGCTATTATTATTATTATTAGTTATGTTCATCTAACATACAACATTTCTTGGTCTGTCCAGCAATGTCTGCTTGAGTTAACATCCAAAACTGGGGAGTCAATGTATAGTGACAAACTCTTCCACTCCAATTCTGAGTTTCTATCCCACCTTATGAGCTGATGGTGAAGAAAAACATGCCTTTTCCACCCAGAATATACCTTCCCTGGAAATATTCCAATTGATGGCCACAAAGCCAAAAAGTAATAACTATAAAAATTATGTAATCTTGGAATAATGAAAGAGGATTTCACAACCCTTGTCTGCCAAATTCACCTTTATTTGGAAATAGTCCATATGGAATTCTAGAACTCTCTGCAGGCCAGTCACAGTCTGACCATTAACTCTCCTGCTTGATGCCTTTCTGTCTACTTACATCAACTCTTCTTAGTATTTAAGAACTTTTCAGGAAATCCAGTTTTCAAAAGACAGCAAAGGTGCTTTGAATTGGCAAACCCTTCACGTTTCAGAGGTGATTCTAATCTAAAGAAACACACTATTATCTTAGTCATTCCCAATGATTCCTGGAACCATTTTACTGTGGAGACCACTGCCAGATATTAAATAGAGGAGATTCATTTTGGTTGCCAGAATTAGCTGAAATTAAAATCCTTTGACATCTTCTTACAGAAAAAAGTCAGTTTCAATGCAAACAATTCAGAATTTAATAGATTGTGACAGGTTATAAAATTCTATGCATTTGAAAGAAAAGATTTGCTGGTGGAGTAATATGTTTCTAATTTACACATAATAGGCCCATGAAGTTATGACTAGAAGGACATTAAAGTAATGAGGAAATTCCAGTTATAGACCCCTTCTGAAGTGATCTTAAAGATTCTGATTAGGGAAGTCATTTCCCCAAGTACCTTACATAGCTAAAGCCAAAAGGAAGGTATTCAGGACAAAGCAAGGAGACCAGAAAAGCAATAGGCGTCAGGTTAGAAGATGGTGTTGGTGGTGTGCAGTCGAGTCTGTTCCTACTCATAGTGACCCTACACAGGCTTTCCGAGGCTGTACATCTTAGAGGAGCAGAATGCGTCATCTGTCTCCTGTGAGCTTAGAGGGTACAGAAAAGCATTTTTAGGTTGCTGCTTAACATGGAAGTTTTATTAACCTTAATAAATCAATAAAGCATGGGGTGCTTTGCCACACGTGAGGACGAATCCCATAATGAAAAAGAAGAAAAGTAATTCCTCTTACTCTCTGTCCCCACAACTGTCCAGTCAAGTTAACTTTGTCCATCTTACCCATGATGGTTATTGCTATTAGTTGTCATTAAGTCTATTCTAAGTCACAGCCACCCCATGTGCAAAGAGAGAAGAAACACTCTAGAGGCTTGTCACGGCAATGCGTGATCAACACAATACAAGATGGACCTATCATACGCTTTCGTTGTCTTTTAAAGCCTCAATTGTTGTTATTGTTAAGTGCCGTCCAGTCAGTTCCGACTCATAGCAACCACATATGGGGTTTTCGAGGAGTGGCTGGTGAACTTGAAACATCAACCCTGAGGTTCACACTGACCTTGCAGTCCAGCACATTAACCTACAGCGCCACACCAGGACCATTACTGTATAATTTGAAATGTTCACTAAAAAGCAAAGAAAATTTGGAGTGCATCACTTGATAGGACTTTGAGTAACTAGCTCTCCTCATCCTACAAATTGATTTAGAGATGGGCAAAGCTGACTGAGGCAGAACATCAGAGAATATGCATGTCATGAAAGTCATACGATTCACTTTAGTGCCAATTAGGATTTTCTTGTCTGTTTTTGAGATCAATTTCTCAGGCATATGTGGATACAAGCTGCTTTCTGACTAGAAAAATGACTGGAATCTTGTTCTATTATTGCCGTTACTATTGTTTATATGGTATGTGCTGTGTGACAATGCAGGATAAGCACTGGACTGCTAACCTCAACATCAGCAGTTCAAATCCATCAGTCTTGGAAACTCTATACAGAGTCACTAGGAGTCAGAACTGACTTGACGGCACTTACAACAATTAATATTGGTCACCCCAGTCTTAGATCACACAGCTTTGCTCTTTTCTTGCTTTCTTTTTTTAAAATTGTTTCCAATAAGAGTGTCATTGTCTCTCTTTCACTTGCAAAAAGAAAAAAAGCTTCTGAGCATGCTGTATGTGACAGATAAGTTCTAGGCACTGAAAAATAAGGTTTCTGATTTCATGAAACTTCCATTCTAACAAGAGAGGTGGGGAGGTCAAACAACTTAGTCTAGCAACTTAGAAAGCAGGATACTTTTTCTTTGTGCCTCTTTCTCCTCCTGTGTCCATTTTAGTCCTGGTTCTCTTTTGTCTATGTGACCCTTCTTCTGAAAAGGCCTTTCTTACCCAAGTACGAACCAAAAAGTAGTAAAGGACAGAGGTTGGTGAATTTCACTCCCTATGGAAGCTCTGGTAGTGTAGTGGTTACAAGTCGGGCTGCGAACCTTAAAGTCAGTGGTTCGAAACTACCAGATGCTCCGCGGGAGAAAGATGAGGCTTTCTACTCCTGTAAAGACTTACACCCTCGGAAACCCTGTACAGGGTCGCTATGGGTCGGAACCGACTCGACAGCACTTAACAACAACAACAACAACCTAGGTCATGCCATTGGGTCAGTGTGAGAAGAGGATGGGCCTATAGTTTAGAAAATACCATAAAACCACAGAAGACTAGGAAAGGCCCAACTGAAACAAAGAAATGCTTATGCCAGCAATTTTACTCCCTCAGAGCACATCCTTCCTGATGCCATGTTCAAAAGGCACAGGGTTCTAAGATATTCCTTTCTTCTTCATCTTTCATAGTCTTTGTGACACTAAGTGGCTAGACAGTCTGATCCCCTCAACTTGTGAATGAAAACCTAGCTATGTTTGATATTAAATAGAAAGGTAAACTTTATATATATTTTAATCTTTCAGCATTTCTGTTACTTTAGGGTTCTGGAATGGAGCACCTATATGTGGAATGTCCCTCAAGAAGGAACGTGGTGGGACCATTCCCCCCTTCTGTGGTCATTGTACTTCCACCATCAACAAAATTTCCAGAAATAAGATCAAGATCCATGGTGCCGCCATTTATTTGGAATGGTCCTTGCTTTCTCAGGGTACTTGATAGAGGGTCTCACTGCAGCAGCATGGATTGAATGTCCTTTTTAGAAGAGGATTGGAAGCTGGGTTTTTGCTGTCTGTTCTCAGCATCCTGGGGCCTTGGAGCCTTCAGCTTCACTCATAGTGAAATCACAGTCTTCCTACAGAATTTTGGATGAAAACATGGTATTGAGTAATGAGAAGTTGAAGCTACTTTAACATGAAGAAAGAGCCCTGCATTATGGCTGAAAGAGAGAGAGATGAGTAATTGTCATAGCTTGGGCTTCTAGAAAACTAAACTCTTGAATAGACTGAAATTTAGGCTTTGCAGCAGTCTGTGATGTCTTCCAGAGTAAATCCACGTACTAGATAATCTTACTCATTTCTTTACAGAATTTATCATGTTCTAGAGTTGGAAAGATTTTTGAAGGTAATTTAGTCTTATCTTTGGGCTCTCCCAAACATAATACAGGAGTACTGGTGTGATTCTGTAGGATAAGTAGAGTACTGGACCACAAGATCGGTTTGAATTGAAAGGTCAGCAGTCCCACCAGCCACTCCTCAGAAACCCTATACAGGGTCACTATAAGTCGAAACCAATTCGACTTGATGGCACTTAACAGCAACAAACATAATACTAGTGCCTCTAAGAGACCAAATACTGTTTCAAATAAATCAGCAGTTTGTGATACATGAACAATGCCTGGCACAGATACATGAAATGATATTCAAATAAGACTTCACAAAGCACCCAACTGACACAGTTACGCACAGTAACTCCCTTCATCATGACATCACTGCAAAACTCAGAAGAATAAAAGCACCTGCTTTTTAGCCAAAGACTTTAGCCAAGCCCATCAATGTGCTACTTACTGTCATTTTTCTAACCCTTATTTGTAGTGTAGTAGTTACAAATCAGGCTGCGAACCACACGGTCAGCAGTTCGAAACTACCAGCTGCTCCGTGGGAGAAAGATGAGGCTTTCTGCTCCCATAAAGATTTACAGCCTCGGAAACCCTGTACAGGGTCGCTATGGGTCAGAATCGACTCCACGGCACATAACAACAGCAACAACATTTCTTGAAAGGGCACATAAATAAAATGCCATTTTAGAATCTGTACATCAAAGCCATTATCTTGAAAGTAGTATTATTTCCCTTGACATAATCACTGTGAACTGGATACTTTGTATACTACTCAATGTTGTTGTTGTTGTTGTCAAGTGCCATCAATTGGCTCTGATTCATTTCGACCCTGTACAGTGTTTCCAAGGAGCAGCTAATGGGTTTGAACTGCCGACCTTGTGGTTTGCAATCCAGCACTGATCCTATCACTCCATATCATGAGTTATCTTTAAGAAGGTGCCCTGGAGGCACAGTGGTTAAGCACTTGACTGTTATGGAGCGGTGAGTGGTTCAATTCCATTAGCTGCTCCACAGTGAAGATGTGACAGTCTGTTTCCCTAAGGATGTTGTTGTTAATCATTGTAAAGTGTTGTAGAGGGTTTCCAAGGAGTGGCTGGTGAGTTTGAGCCATCAACCTTGAGGTTCAAACCAATGTTGTTAGGTACCATTAAGTGGGTTCCAGCTCATAACAAGCCTGTGCACAACAGAAGGAACCCCTTCCTGGTCCTGGCCCAGCCTCACCATCAACCACTGTTGCAGCCAAGGTGTCAAGCCATCTCACTGAGGCAAAAAACGTGTGTTAAATGAAAAAGGCAGGCGACAAAACACATTTAGATCAGAATCCTAATTTTGTTTTAAAAAATACATATTTGCAAATGAAAATCTCAGTAACTATTTGACAAAACATTAACTCATGTTTCTTCCTGAGAGGTGGGGGTAATAGGAATTTCTCATTTCTACCCCATGTGTTTCTATATTTCTTAAATGTTACATTATTTAAATTTTCAAATCAAAATGGCTTTTAGAAAATAATTTTACCTCAGACTAGTGCTGTGCAATAGAAATATAATGTGAGCCACACATCCAATTTTACATTAAAAATAAAAAGAACCAGGTGAAATTAGTGTTAATAATATCTTTCATTTATCATATTATTCCCTAAATCTTATCATTTCAGCACATAATCAATAAAAAAATTAATGAGGTATTTTACAACTCTTTTTATTTACACTAAGTCTTTGGAATTTGGGGACTTGTATTTTATACTTACAGCACATTCCAGTCTGGATGAGCCGCATTTCACCAGCTACATGCAGCCACTGGCTACTAGACAGAATGGCCTCAGAGGGCGAAGTAGCCCAGGGTAACTGGGCAATAGTCTGAGGTTTTGCCAAGGAGGAAACTATCCCAGACATGAGGGATCAGGAAAATCTTCTTGCAGAAGATGCTTTAGGATTGGATATTGAAGGATGTTATTAATCATATCAGGTGTGTCACAAATTATCCACACTCTAACTTTTAGAAAAGATAAATACGTCATTTTAAAAAATATAATCTCCTTGCTTTTCAATAGACTTTGTCCATCTATCAACAAGCTTTTGTATTCCCTTACTAAAAATTACTTTAGGCTGAGCTGCGAGCCATGAATGTACCACTATCTTCACTTCTTCATTAGAGGTAAATCTTCATTCTCTAAGGGCTGCTTTCAGGGAACCAAACACATGACAGTCCAATAGAGCAACATCAGGATTATATAGAGGATGCTTTAACACCTCATAACAAAGATTTTGCAGAGTGTTAACAGGGTGGGCAGAGGTGTGCAAACGTGCATTGTCATTCAAGATCACAATGCCCTTGGATAGCAGTCTTCTGCATTTAATCTGAAGTTTAGGTTTCAGCTCTTCAGTAAGCATCTCACTGTAATGAGCACTATTGATTGTTGAGCCTTTTTTCCTAATAATGCTCCAGTATTGACTCAAGAATCCCAGAAAACTGCAAGCATCAATTTTCTAGCTGATGGCTGACTTTTGAACTTTTTCTTGGTTGGCAATTGAGAAGGTTTCCATTCCATACTTTGTCATTTAATGTCAGGCTCGTAGTGATGAATCCATGTCTTGTCATCAGTAACAATCTATTTAAAGAAATGTTTACCTTCCTTCAAGTATCGGTCCACATTTTATTTGCAGATGTCCAAACGCTTCTGTCTATGCTCTTCCTTGGGTTGTTTTGGGACCCATCTCACACAAACTGTTTGAAACCCAAGTCTGAAGGAGGTGGGGCTTAATGGCAGATAGGGTAGAGGTGCAGTGAGGTTCACCATAAGTAATATCACAGAATACCAGGAAAAGCAGGTTCAGGGCAGAACTCCAAAACTCTGAACCACTTAGGTAGGAATATTTTTAAAGTTTGAAGGCTTATAGCTAGTGGAACTTGTAGTGGAAGTAAGAAATCGCGTACTTTTGAATCTGGTGGCCCAGAGCAGACAACTGGGTGAGACCAAATGGCAAGACCAAGTGAGGGAACAGGTCCACCACGGAATAACGCCACGGGAACCTCGGAGCAACGTGGACAATACACTTTGTCGGTTTTGCTTTGTTCTGATTTTCTTTCTTTTTTTTTTTGGTATCTGTTCATTGGTCACCCACTGTTTGCACACCTCCATTCTGGTGACTAGAGGGGGTGCCTGAGCAAGTGGACACCCCCCCACCCTCACCACTGGTGGGTTCTTCTGCCACGCATGTGCACAGATACACAGATATGCGCACAGATACATGCACACACATGCCCAAGAGCTGGCCCTGAAGTGTTTTTTAATAGGGAAAAGGCCAGAACAAGGGGTGTGGAGAGGGAAAGAGAGTTTAAAAACAAAACATATCTAAAATTAAATTAAATCCTAAGGTATAGCATAATAACCAGCAGTGCCATCTTGAAATTTATCAGACGGCCTTGAAGGCAAAAAGCTGAAAGAAGACATTAAAGTCATACTCATATTCGGTTACAGATTTTTTTTTTCCTTCTTCTTCTCTCCCTCCTCTCCCCTTTCTGTAATTACAGACTACACTATCCAACCTAGTTTCATTGTTGTTGTTGTTTTGGTGGATTTTTTTTTTCCCCTGTTTTTTTTTGTTTTGTTTTTTTTTTTTGCTGTTGCTGTTTTGCTGTTTTATGCTCCCCCTTTTACCTTTGGGGGACATTTTCTCTCCCTATATTACCCAAGAAGAGACAGCAACTGCTGCTATGTACTCAAGCCACAATCACACTCTAGAAAACACCAAAACCCAGGCAAGAACCAATACCAACTGCCATATACCAGGGAGGCAGACAACACAGGTGAAAGTTACTCTGAGTTAAGCAATAAGAACAGTGAGAAGGGAAGCCCACATCCTGATCACATCTACCTGGAGGCAATCAGAAAGCATAAAAAATACCAAAACACACACTCAACTAAGTATTAAGGCTACAGATAAACACTAAACATGTCCAAGAGGTCAAAGCAGATGACCATATCAGCACATGTCCAGAAACAAGAGAAAATGTCTGAGACAAATGACTTTGGGGTAGACCTGGATTACATTCTGGAAGGAGGGCAGGCTTTGAAAATGCCTGAGAAGGAATTCAGAAAAATGATTATAAAATGCTTCAAAACACTTTACAATGGAGTTGAGAAAAATAAGGAAGAAATCAGGAAAGCACTACAGGAACAATCAAATAAGATAGATACAGCATTGGAAACAATTCAAAACCTACAGAAAGAGGTCCAAATGATCAATAATAGAATATCAGAAATAGACAATACACAGAAAGGGCAAGGGAGTAGAATAGAAGAGATAGAAGGCAGAAGCAGTGAGCTGGAAGACAAATCTCTCAATACCACTAAGATAGAAGAGCAAGCAGAACAAAAGAAAAAACAAATCTGAAACCGAAGTCTGATATGGATTATTTCATGGTAGAGCCATGGCTGATTTCAAGTGATTTGCCACATAACCCACGGTCATTTGTCTATTCAACAGAATCATTTCACACACATGCTCAGTGCTGTCATCAGCCGTGGACATGGATGGCATTTTCATATAAGTGGAGTGCAGATAATTTTTGATGCACTCTCGTACCAGTACACTAGTTGCCATAGAGCTGATTCTGACACATGGCATCCATGCATATGACAGACTAGAACTTTCCTTCCCAGGGTTTTCAGTGCTGATTTTATTCAGAAGTAGATTGCCAGGTCTTACTTCTGAGGTGTCTCTGGTTGGACTAGAACCACCAACTTTTGGGTCAGTAGTCGAATTCTTAATAGTGCCATCCAGGGTTAAATGGTTATGTAGGGTTGGCAGTTCGAACTCACCAGCCTGCTTTTCAGGAGAAAGATGAAGCATTCTGCTTATGTTTGTAAAGACACAGTCTTGGAGACATTATGGGGTGGTTCTACTCTGTTCCATTGGGTTGCCATGAGTTAGAATCCATCCTATAGCACACAATATTTACTAGTGGTAATGGACTCCTAACAGTGGGTGTTGCCATGTGCAATGCCCTGTGCTAGCCACTAGAGGTCAGTAGAGAGAAGAGACAGATTTTTCTGACTAGAGCAGAATAGCAGAGATGGGAGAAGGAATTTGCAAGTATCTGGGGAAGACAGGTGAATAGAACGAATTATAATCTTAGAAAGATAGAGGAAGAAAGGGCAGAAAAGCAAATTGGAGCCAATCTGAGGAGCATCTTGAGTGTTAAGAGAGGATGTTTGGGAACAATAACACAGAATACTCACTAAGCACTTTGTGGTAGGTGCTGTTGCACTATATACCATGCATACATTTACTATGAGGTTGTTGCTGTTAGGTGACATTGAATCAGTACCAACTCATAGTGACCGTATGCACAACAGAATCAAACACTGCCCAGTACTATGAGGTGGGTACTAATATTATTCTCACTTTACAGATGAGGAAGCTGAGCTGTAGTGCGATTAGAAACGTTCTAAGGTTACAAACTGTGTACAAGAGCCTGGATTACAACCCACGTACTTTGGGCTCCCAAGTGTGTGCTCTTAACCTCTCGCAAGGACCATGGATTCTGGAACCAGAGAGCCATTCCATTCAGAGTGAGGCTCTGCATTCAACCGGGGTGGTTGCAAGCAGTTCCCTAAGCCTCTGGGAAGCCCAGCTTCCTCCTCCATGAGCATGGGTCATGTCCTGGCTACTACAGAGGGCCACTGTGTAGTTGTAAGGACACAGAACGCAGAAAGCACCGATTACACTGCTTGACACAGAACTGACCACTCATCAATGCTGCCTGTCCTTCAAAATGTAACAGGGAACATTTCAGGGCTGCAAGCAGGGGAACAAAGTGATGGGATTTACACTTTAGGAAGCTTTATCTTGGAAACACCTACCAGGATGACTGGGTGAGAAGGTATTGTAGTAGTCCAGGTAAGAGACTAGGAGGACCTGTGATTCTTCAGTGGTGGTAGAATGTGGATGTAGGGTCTAATGGAAGGATTTTAGAACTAGGATGGGTCCTGTGTATCATATTGTCCAGATGATCCTCATGGCAGAGGTCCCTGGGTGACAAAAAGGAGCCCTGGTGTTACCATGGGTCTGGCATTGGACTGTCAATGCCAAGGTCAGCAGTTCAAGCCCACCAGCCCCTCAGAAGGAGAAAGATGAGTATGTCTCCTTTCAGAAAGTCTTGGAAACCCTATATTGGGTTCATTTCACTGTGGTGCTATGGGCTAAGCGCTGAACTGCAAGTTAGGCAGTTCAAACCCACTGGACTCCAGGAAACTCTGTGCAGGGTTGCTATGAATCAGAATTTACTGGACAGGACAACTTGAGTTGCTTTGGTTTGGGGCTTGGGTGGTGACACAAACAGTGTAGTTGTATACTGCCACAGGAGGGCTCACGAAAGGCCAGCTCCCTTTGCACATACTAAACACCAGTCCAAAGATGGGCAGTTCAAACTCACCTACAGGTGCCTCTGAGAACAGCGCTGGAAGTCTACTTCCAAAAGTCACAGCCTTGGTTCCTATAAAGCAGGTCTAGCCTGCACACACGGGCACACTCTGAGCCAGAATGAAATCACTGGCAGTGAGCAACAGCTCTCATTGTAGCAAAAAAGAGCCTAGACCTAGGTTTCAATGGCTTAGCAAGAAGATGGGATTACTCAAAGTCTTCTAATTTCCTTGTTCACTGATCTTTCCTCAACCCAAAGCCAGCACTGATGCTAAATACCAACACCAGAATCTCCAACTCTTAATAAAAACAACAGATAATCTCAGTTTCACATCTATTTTACTTTTCAAGTCATTTTCCTAGTAGGTAGTGGTTATGAATCGGACTGCAAACCTTAAGGTCACCAATTCGAAACTGCCAGCTGTTCCGCGGGAAAAGATGAGGCTTTCTGCTCCTGTAAAGATTTACAGCCTCGGAAACCCTGTACAAGGTCGCTATGAGTCGGAACCGACTCCACGGCTCATAACAACAACAACAAATCTCATTTTATCGTGCCAGTGGCAACTCTCTCCTACCCCCAAAGACTGGAGTCGGAACCATCTGTACATTGAAGATGAGTAAACTAAGGCATGAAGGTAAATGATTCTTATTTCTGGCTCAAATCTCTTCATACTTCCAAATTAGTATGAAAGAATTTCAACTTATTTTGGACTTGAAATGTTAAAATATTGATCCTGGGATGGAATTCACAAAATTTTATCTTGAACAGAATTTCATAGGACCAGTGAGGTTTAGTGGTGATGGTGGTGGTTATGGGTTAGACTATGGTTAAAGGTTAGGGTTCATTTTAAATTGGATACAAGATTTTATTGGGTGATCAATGGCAAACTGCATCTTTGTATTTGCTCTGTTTCAAATATGGTGAATGAAAGTACACTTTGTTTAGAAAATGTGTCCTGATGCTGTCTTTACTGTTCCATCAGAACAGGGGAAGAAAACAATGTTTACAGAATTAATTTTTCTCTCTATGACAAAATGCTAGCCTCCGCCACAAGAGGGCGCAGGAAATACCGTGTGCTTGTTCAGATAATCGACACTAGGTGGCGCCGCTCTGCCAATTTTCTTCATATTTCTTTTTAATTTCTTTTTTTATTCCTTTGTTTAGTTGCAACGTTAATGGACTAGCTTTAGCCACTCAATACAGGGACTTTTATTTTGCTACGGCAGCACTTAACAACAACCTTTTTCTTAATACGTCTGAGTCTGTCATTGTGCCTTAAAAAATTGTGCTAAGAGAAGTAGAATTAGTCATCTGTATACTTCCTTAAAGTATACAGATTAATTCGTTATACTTTGCTTTTGCACTGTTTCTGAGAGCATTCAAGTCAGGTTCAAGATTGTGTTTTCCTTTTTGGTCTGTTAGTGTCTCAGCTTCTTAAGAGTTTGTTGGAAATTTTATTTTGGCTTGATCCACATCTGAGTCATAGCAGGGCTGCAAAAATGAACCATACTTCAAAAAATGAAAGGGAAAATAAGTATCAGTAAAGGAGCTGACGGCCCTATTTGGATTGGTGTAAGGAGGGATTTCTCTAGCATTATTTAGCTGATTAGTTGGGTGTCTGTACATATACCCCTACGTAGACTCTGGATTCTTAATTATTAAAATTGCTAATTATAAAAAATAACCTTCCTCTACATGTGCTCGAAATCTAAAAGTCTTTGAGTTTATGAATTAATAAACATAGATGTCTCCTGTGTCCTAAACACACTATTCTTCAACATACACTTGTTGTTGTTAAGTGCTGTTGAGTCAGCTCCCACTCGTAACAATCCTGTATAGGGTTTCCAAGAAGTGGCTGGTGGGTTTGAACTGCTAACCTTGAAGTTCAAAGTCCAGTGCGTACCCTACAGTGTGACACCAGGACTCTAAACATTTACTTTGTTGCTGCTATTAAGTATCCTCTAGTCAGTTCTGACTCATAGCGACCATCTATAGGGTTTTTGAGGAGCAGCTGGTGGATTTGAACCTCCGACCTTGTGATTCAAACTGACTTTGTGGTCCAGTGCTTATTCTATAGCACCACACCAGGAATCCAAGCATATATTGTTGTTGTTGTTGTTGTTGTTGTTGTTGTGTGCCGTTGAGTTGGTTCCAACTCATAGCGATGCTGTGTAGGGTTTCCAAAGAGCAGCTGGTGAGTTTGAACCTCCGACCTTGCAGTTCAATCCAACCCTAAAGCCAAGTGCTTATCCGATAGCACCACACCAGTACTCCAAGGTTCTGGAAACATTCCACATTGTCTTTCCATTTCATTTTTCCACAAATTTTTGAAGCCCCCTCATATGTG
>NW_006408524.1:27027409-27033371 GCF_000296735.1 Chrysochloris asiatica
TAGACACCATATTGGATATTTGGAATAGACACCATATTGGATATGTGGAAAAGCCAAAGAAGAGTTGGCACCTGAAAACTGACAATTTCAAGGGGACAGAAGTGTCTGTTATTGGAAAGTCAGTGGGGGAATAAGAGACAAATGAGATCAGATGTCTGTCCTTGACTACTAATCCCTGCCCAAATTTTGGTCCACTATTGTCATCTTGAGAGATGATGTTAAAGATACCACTGAGGACTGGCTGGGCTTGTGGAAGATCCAGGAAGAGAAGAGGAGGGCTAGGAAGAGGTACTGATAAAACTGTTTTAACATTCTTTGCCTATTGATAGCAAATGCCAGACATCATGATCAAGAGTGGTACGGTTTCTAAACAAAAGAAAGTGGCAGAGTCAGAAATATCCTAGGTTCACATAGAACTTCACTAGCCTGGCAGCTAGTGACACTGAAAAGTCTGGATGACCGTGTGCAGAAATGGCCCTTAAACCCGCCATCTTCGATGATGTCCACTGGAGTTGGGAAAACTTCCAATGTAAGCTCATCAAACCAAATGGTGTATCATGAAACCCCTTCAAATGCCTATGTTGGAGATATGACTCTTTTCTAACCCCTTATAATTATAGATGGTAAATCATTAGAAATCAATTAAGTAGTTTTATATGCTTTGCTAATTGGTCATCAAGACAAAAATGGCTGAAGAACTTACTGTCTGACATGAAGTATGGTAGAGCCACAAATGGTACTAACGTAGGTGGTCCCACCTTCAGCATGCATAGATAGCGTGGACAAGGTTTCTTTCTGTGGTGTAACGGCCTACTTATGAAGGTGCCTGGACCCTAGTGACTATGGTAGACATGGAGCTCTGTCATGGGATGAGCAGAGGCCCCAGGATCCTGGGACAGGGTTGTGGATTGCATCATGGCGGCTAAGGCAGGTGGGCTTTGAGGACGCAGAAGATGAGGCATGAGTGAGACAGACTGAGTTTGGAGGCTGAGGCAGTAAGGAGAAAGGGTGGGAAATGTAACAGAAGTCACTCAGGTTCAGAAACCATGCCTTTGTGAATAATTAAAAACAAACAACAAAACCTCTTATACGTCACCGTTTCTTCCAAAGTAAACTATTATAATGAAATATGCAAAGACCTGGAGTCAGAAAATCAAAAAGGAAGAATACTCTCAGCATTTTGCAAACTGAAAAAAAAAAAAAAAAAAATTCAAGCCTTGACTTATAATATTCAAGGACTCCATGGGCAAGCTATTGAATGATGAAGGAAGCATCAAAAGAAGATATAAGGTAGACTCCTGTTGACCTGGAGATGAGAGAGAGTAGAGGATGGACTGGTTGGTTCAAAGTGTGATGAGACCTAGGGACACCTGAGCCCATGGACAAGGACATAGCCACAGATGACTAGAGCTGAGAGTGAAGCATCCAGCTGATATGAAGGGAGGGGAGATGCACAAGAACACTCAAACTTGCAGATAGTATCCATCTGACCTAGCATCAATAGCTTGATAATCAGAACTCAACTTGTTGTTATTGTTAAGTGCCGTTGAGTTGGTTCCAACTCATTGCAACCCAGTATAGGGTTTCCGAGGAGCAGCCAGTGAGCTTGAACTACCTACCTTAAAAAGAAAATAATTTTTTTATAAAGAAAACGAGTGTAAATTGCTGAAACTTGATGACCTTGACCTATACTCATGGAGGTAGTAGCTCTAAATACCAACAGAGAGAGAAGTCTTCATATCAAGTATCAATGCTATGCCCTCTGTATACAGGGTATTAGGGATGGACAACTTAGACACAGACTACCTAAAATGAGGGGGTGAAAAAGGCACGAAGTAACTGGCTTAAAAGGTTTCAACAGGGAGTTTAATTTAAGAGTGTGGGGGTGGGGGGAAGAAAGAGTCCCCACTGAATAGTTTTCATCTTGTCTAGATGGGTCTGGTTAAAAAAAAAGATGGGGATAAGATTCTTATGATCCAATAGTGAGTAGCTTTATCATGACTAATTCTGACTGTCACAATTGTAAAGGTAGAAGTTTTGTAACAAAAACAGGGGAGCAGTTAATCTTACAGTCCAGAAACAAAGGACCCTAGGACCATCAAGGGAGAAGAACACAAGCAGAATGCGGGACCTTATCCAGAGAAACAGCGACACCAGAGATGGAGGCAGAGATGAGGACATGGAGAGAGGGAGCAGCTGAGGACTCTAGACTCATGGAAAGAGAGGGACTGAGAGCTGGAGGCCAGGAGGCAGACTTGCAGAATGTGCCCTTTGGTGGTGTAAATTATTATATATGACTGAGGTGTTTTTTTGTTTTTTTTTTAAGATAAAATGAATATAGAGAAATACTGTTAACCGATGGTACACGGTGAGAATTATTATCAGTGTAATGAAACAAAGTATATGATTTGTTGAATGTAAAATTGATGATCTGTCCTGTAAACTTTAAATCAATTCACAATAAAAACTTTGAAAAAAAAGAAGAAGTTGGAAGGAATTCACAGAGTCACTGTACCAAAAAGAATTGGTTAATATTCAGCCATTTCAAGAGGTAGCGTATGATCAAGAACTGATAATACTGAAGTAAAGAAGTCTAAACTTCACTGAAGTCATTGGTGAAAAAAAAGCTCCAGGAATACAAATGGAAATGTTTCAAGAAACTCATGCAGCACTGGAGGCACGCATTCATCTAGGCCAAGAAATTTGGAAGATGTTTACCTGGCCAACTGATTCGAAGAGATCCATATTTGTGCCCATTCCAAAGAAAGGTGACCCAGTGAAATATAGAAATCATTGAACAATATCATTAATATCAAATATAAGTAAAAGTTTGCAGAATAGAATTAAAAAATAGTTGCAGCAGTACATTTACAGGGACTGCCAGAAATTCAGAAGAGGATGTGAGATGAGAGATACCATTTCTGACATCAGATGGATCTTGTCTGAAAGCAGAGAATACAAAACGATGTATATTGGTGCTTTATTGACTATGCAAAGGCATTTGACTGTGTGGATCATAACAAGCTATGGATAACATTGAGAAGAATGGGTATTCCAGAATGCTTCATTGTGCGTCAGGATTGTATCCTGTCACCCCACTTACTCAATCTGCACACAGAGCAAATAATCCAAGAAGCTGGACACAACCTTACTTACTGAAAGCTAAGAGGATTTGAAGTATTTACTGATGAAGATCAAAGCCTTCAATATGGATTGCACCTTAATGTAAAGAAAATGAAAATCTTCACAAGTTGACCAATAAATAACATCATAATAAATGGGGAAAAGATTGAAGTTGTCAAAGATTTCATTTTGCTTGACTCCACAATCAACACTCACGGAAGCAGCAGTCAAGAAAGCAAATGATGTATTGCATTAGGTAACTCAGCTGCAAATGACTCTTGAAAGTATTAAAGAGCAAAGACGTCAGTTTTGAGGGCTAAGATGCACCTGACCAAAGCCATGGTATTTTCAGTAGCCTCATATGCATGTGATAGTTATTCAAAGGCTGAGGAAAACTGTAGAAGAATCGATGCATTTGAATCATGGTGTTGATGAAGCATATTGAAAACAGTGTGGACTGCCAGAAAAACAAACAAATCTGTGTTGGAGGAAGTACAGCCAGAATGCTCCTTAAAGAGAGGATAGTGAGACTTCGTTTTTCATTCATGGACATGTTTGGTAAAGTGGAGGGTCAATGAGATGAGCTGACCCAATGACAAGCAATAACAAACTCAAATATGAAAACAGCTGTGAGGACAGGGCAGGACCGGGGTGTGTTTTGTTCTGTTGGACTATCAGGTCGTTAGGAGTCAGAACTGACTCGATGACACCTAACAACAACATCAATACAGGACAGATAACTTTCTCTGGATTAAATTCTGTTGTAGCAACTTTCAGTGTGAAATTTTCTGGATAAAAAGATTTCTTGAAAAGTGCAGGATTGATTCAACCGACTTATTTGGTGATATGCAAGCAAAATAAGAAAAGCTGATTTTAACTCACTTATTTGAAGCATGTGTGCACATAGACTTAACTCGGAGAAGGAGCAGTGTCCCCAGTTTGAGGTTCTTTTCCTCCCACTCAGCTACATGAAATCAGCATGACCCAATGAAATGTGCAAACCATTGAACAGTATTTGCACCCCTATGATTAGGCCTCACCTAAGGGAGCCACTGCCTCCAAACCTGCTGCCATTTGGGCTGTCTAGGCCTATCGTCTGCTATGAGAATAAGAAGAATAAATACAGTTTCTGATTTCCAAGTGAAAGACAGTGCAAATTGATATTACACAGTGAAATGCAATGAGATTAAATCAGTAACATCTGCAATGAAGCACAATGAAGGTAAAATTATATCTCGGGCTTCCTGAACAGCTGTGAATCTATTTTTAATGATCCTCATTTTTGGCAGTCAGCTAACAACTTCTAAAACGTCCTAGAAATTGGATTGTTAAGCAGATGAGCACTGCAGTGGCTTGGAATGTCATTAATTTCAGCTGTCCTATCCATCTGCCTGGGCAAGATAGAGATATCGAGGCTCACCCCCACCCCCACCCCACTCACCCCACTGAGCACCCTGTTCACCGGGTCTTGGGTGGCCCAGAAAATCATTGAAGCAGCAAGGCAGGGGTGCTGAAGAAGACGGCTCTCACTGGAGGAACATGAGCTGTTGAATTATGGAGAGAAAGGCCAAGTCCTCATTTTCCTAACACTAATGGCATTGTATAATTGGCTTTCATGGCAACACCATGTGATTGGTCCCTCCTAACCACCACAGAGAATAAGACGTGCTCATGATCCCCATTTTACCAGCAGAACATTTATATTCTGCAAGATTGTTCCATTCAGGACTAAGCCAAGGTCACTCACAAGCAAGTACAAGAGCCAGGACTGAGCCTACGTCTTTCCAGTGCAAAGCCAGTGCCATTTCTATAGTCAGCAAGTCTTCTGTGAGGCTGCATAGCAGCTGTGGGGAAGACACCATGTTGGTGAAGAAATGTAAACCCCTCGATTTTCTATGTTCTCCTAGATGTCTGGTATCTTTGCATTTGTTGTAGCTTTTGTTAAAACTATGCCTGTAACAGTGGATTTAATATATCAAAGGTGATAAAGATGGCACCAAACGGGCAATGTTTCATTCTGTTACACACAAGTCACTAGGAGTTGGAGTCAACCAAAGGCACCCAACAACAGTAACAACAACATGCCTGTGAAACAGACAGTTGATCCTTTGGCCAATAGTCTTGAGCTAGCTTTGCTTCTCTGGGCTGGCAGGGACAGGAGAGTGATGCTGAGGGTGGGGAAAATCTTACGTCCTGCACATTGATGTATTCCCTGCAGAAAGCCTCATCTTCCTCCCCAATGTGTTAATATATTGTTGCTGTTGTTAAATGCTATGGAGTCATTTCCGAGGAGCAGCTGGTGGGTTTGAACAACCAACCTTTTGGTTACTAGTCCAGGGTTCATCCCACAGCGCCGCCACACCAGACGTCCAATAAACACACCTCTATTGTTATAAAAGAACCCTGGTGGTGCAATGGTTAAGTGCTCCACTTTTCAACGGAAAAGTCAACAGTTCAAACCCACCAGTGGCTCCGAGGGAGAAAAGACTTGGTGATCTGCTCCCATAAATATTGATTTTGTTCATGCATACGAGGCAACTGAAAATACCAAGACTTTGACCAGGTGCACCTCAGTCTTCAAAGTGACATCTTTGCTTTTTTAACATTATAAAGAGATCTTTAACAGCAGACTTGCTGCCTAAAGCAGTGTATCGTTTGACTGTTTCATGAACATTGATTGTGAATCAAAGTAAAATGAAATCCTTGACAAATAAAATATTGTCTTTAGTAGTCCAGCTGTAAGAAATTTTGTTTTCTTTAGGCTGTGGTGTAATCCATATTGGAATCTGTATTGTTTGCTTCATTAATAAATATTTAAAGTCCTCTTCACTTTCAGCAA
>NW_006408524.1:27033591-27043065 GCF_000296735.1 Chrysochloris asiatica
GTTATGTGCCGTGGAGTCGGTTCCGACTCATAGCGACCCTGTACAGGGTTTCCGAGACTGTAAATCTTTACGGGAGCAGAAAGCCTCATCTTTCTCCCGCAGAACAGCTGGTAGTTTCTAAATTGCTGACCTTGCGGTTCACATCCCGATTCGTAACCACTACGCTACCAGCTACCAGAGCTCCTACCCATAAACATACAACCTGGCAAACCTTATGGGACAATTCTGCTGTGTCCTATAGGGCCACTGTGAATTGGAATCAACACAATGTCATATAAAACAACAGATCACTAATTTGTGTTTTAACATATTTTGATAACTATAATTTAACATAATGGGTTTTCTTTGTCATTCCAAATACGTTATTTAGACATTTCAAAGTATGATTCTCAGATGAGGAGTCCTGGGTTATAGTCTTTGCTAAATAGCTTTGGTCAAATCTTTGATCTTTTCTTTTGTAATTTACTTTTTATTGAGCTAAAATTCACATAACATAAAGATCTCCATTTTAAAGTATACAATTCAGTGGTTTTCAGTATATTCACAATGCTATGGAACCATTTGAGTCTGTGGCGTTGTGTGTTAATGAGCCAGACTGCAAAGCCATTTAAAATGCAAGTTGGCAGTTCAAGCTCACCAGCTTCTCCTAGGAAGCCCTATACAGGGTTGCTGTGAGTAGGAACCAACTTGACGGTGCTTAACAACGACAACAATGCAACCATTAACACTATCTAAGTCCTTAGCATTGTCATCACCCCCTTCAAGGCCCTTTCAGCTTGTGAACCACACTTTCCCTCTACAACAGCGAATCTACTTTCTGTCTCTATAGATTTGCCTGCACAGGACACTTCATTCACACAGATCATACAGCATATGGGTCTTTGGGTCTGCTTCATTCACTCAGCATGCCTGCTACATTCAGCTACATTGAAGCAATTTGTTTCTCTTCATGGCTGAATAATACTCCATTGTGTTAATCTATCCCACATGTTTGCTTTAGGCCAGTCCCTTCACAGTGCCGCTTTCTATACTCTCAGAGTGAAAACTTGGGGTAGATTATGGCTCAAGATCCTTCCAGCCTCCCCACCTTGTTTTGCCCCTCCTTTTAGCCTCTGCTTTGTTCTGCTTAGGCTTAATTTCGGGTCCTGTGGTACTGTAGGATATGCACTGGACTACTTACTGCAAGGTCGGCATTCAAACCCACAAGCCACTCCTCAGAAACCCTATCCAGGGTCAGTATGAGTCAGAACTGACAAAACGGCATTTAATAATAGAATAGCATATTCACTGGCTGGCCTGTCAAATCTCTGAGCACAAGTTTGTCAATTCCACCTTTTTAGGAGTCCTGGTGTGGAGTTGTAGGATAAGCAGTGGATTGCAATGTTGTTTGAATGGCAAGGTCAGTGGTCCAAACTCACCAACCGCTCCTCAGAAACCTATCCAGGGTCACTATGACTCAGAACTGACTGGACAGTACTTAACAACAACAGCAATATTTATCAAAAGAAAAGGTAAATATCTAATTTTAGATTGCCTAGTTTAAGGCAGATGGGTTGATGGTCTAAGTCCCTGGGTGATGCACACAGTTTGCACTCATTACTTGCTGAAATATGCCACAGAAGAAAGACCTGACTGTTTCCATAAAGATTACATTCAAGAGAATCCCTTGGAGCACTTCTATCCTGTAATACAAGCAGTTACCATAATTCAGAACAGAAGCAACAGCAATGGATTGGGTTTGGTTTCTGGGTCAGTGATGAACTACGGACTGCTTCTCTCCATTTCTTACTATAACATCACAGCAACCAACTGATTTACAGTGTGTTGTTATTGTTGTTATGTGCCGTGGAGTTGGTTCCGACTCATAGCGACCCTGTACAGGGTTTCCGAGACTGTAAATCTTTACGGGAGCAGAAAACCTCATCTTTCTACCACAAACAGCTGGTAGTTTCAAACTGCTGATCTGAAGGTTTGCAGCCCGATTCGTAACCACTACGGTACCAGAGCTCCTTGATTTACAGTGTAGGAGACTGAGATTTGTGAAGTGCAATCAATAGAAAACTCTTTAAAAATAAAAAAATCAATAATGTTGTGTAGGCCCCAAGGAAAAATTCAAAGTGTTATTCTAAGATTCGCTCTCTGCCATTCTCAAATCTTAATTCTGAACAAAATTTTCACCTGTCACTTGAAAATTTCAGCAGATCACAACAAATTACATTCGTTGGTCTGTTAAGGACCCAAAAGATAATAAGAAGAAAGAACGCATGGAGATAAGGGGCTAGCAATAAATCCTCCAATTATGTAAGTACAAAGCATTGTAAACAGTTCATTTGAGGGTCTGAAACTACTATGGTACAACCGGTTTGTGTTTGTTTAACTACTAGTAATTGAAAGATTGGTAGTGGAACTCACCCAAGAGAAACTCAGAAGAAAGGCTTGGTTATCTATTTCCATGAAAAGATTACAACCAAGAAGACCCTATGAACAGCACTGGTCTGCCGGCCCTGGGTTCGCCATGAGTCATAATAATTGACTTGAAGGCAATGGATTTAGCTCCTGGACTTTCCTTATTGTCTTTCTTACAATAAAAATAGTTCATACTGAACACAGTAAAACAATAGCACATTTCTTAGGTTGTATGTTGTTGTTGGTTGTTAAGTGCCATCAAGTCAATTCCGACTCATAGCGACCCAATATATAAAGTTTTTGAGGAATAATTGGTGAATTTGAACCACCGACCTTGTGATCCAGTGCTTACCCCACAGTGCCACTCCAGGACTCCAAATGGGCAGTATAGCAAATACATATTTAATCTGAGAAAACAAATTATAATTTAAACATCAAATTACACAGTTGTATGCAATCTCCCATCCCCCAACCCATAAATAAGCAGGAATGGCTGGTGTTTCATGTCCCCACCTTTCTCTGACACTGCAAGCCCTGTTTGCTTTCCGCCTGTTCCTTTTGTTACATAACCTGCTCTTCACTTCCTTCCCTGTGCTCTCCTCCCCTCAGACACCTTATTGAACCTCGGGCATGGGGAACTGAAGCGTTTCTCTGCTCAGTCCAAGCTATTCTTAGCTTGCAAATACTTGTGATTCTTTTCCTTGGGAGGTAAACCAAGAAGTCTGCAAATTCATTCCTAGTCTGTCATAACCCTGTCACCCAACTCAATCCTCTCTACACAAAATCCTTTGGGTGAGATGAAGACAATACCCCTGTTTCATAAATAATGCTTTCCACCAACCTTAATCTGCTGTCTATGAATATTAATGAGTCTCATTGATTCATGTCTCATTTTATGTCCAATATTAGACACCTTCCCAGAAAGCTGGCTGTCAAGGTTGGGAAGGAACCTATTTCATGTTCATTAGATTAGCAAAATGAAAGAGGGTGATTTCTTTGACTTGCAGGTTTCAAGGGATCCCCCTGTAATCCTCCTTGCTGATTTCTTTTACATCTTTCCCAATTACAGGTTCATCCTTCCAGGAAGTGGACGTGGATCTGTGTTTTTTAGTCTGTTCTTGATAAAAATTGACTGGTATTGGTGATTGGATCCCCTGGGCAGTTTTCAGAGACCTATTTAGTGTGTTGTTTGATTTGGTGTGTGTGTATGCTTTCCTTGTCGGGCCTAAAGCTCTTTGTTGTTGTTGTTAAGTGCTGTCGAGTTGATTCCTACCCATAGCAACCCTGTAAAGGGTTTCCAAGGAACAGCTGTTGAGTTTGAACCACCAACATTGCAGTTCAAACAACTTTGCAGTCTGACGCATTAGCCGACAGTGCCACACCAGAACTCTTGGACAGTACAAATGATTAACACTCACTACGTTCAGAAATGTTGATGGTTCAAGATCATGCAGAAGAACCTCAGAAGAAAGACTTGGAGATCCACTTCTAAAAAATCAGTCATAGCAAAAACTCTACAGAACATAATTCTCCTCTGACATACATGGGATCAACTCAATGGCAAGGGTTTGGTTTGACATCACAGCAATTGGCTTTGTTTTGTTTTCCTTCTTTGTTGGTTCTAGGCCTGAATTACTGTGAGATCCTGCTTCCTTTGGCTCTCCCTTAAAGACTACAGATTCAATGGGATTTGGTTACAGGGTTGCCATGGGAGTATATGGAATTTTTTAATTTTAGAGAGAGTTCTTCTGACATACTAACTGGAAATTATTAAACAATTAATTTGTTCTAAATGAACATATCAGAAAAAAGTAGCCCCGCTATGTGGGCATGGGTGTGTTCCAGGACCCAGGGTCTGGTGAGCAAGTGTGGGGTACCTTTTTGCACCCACTCCCCTCTCCACTGGGCACCCTGGCCAGTTTTTCTTGTGACACTTTTCCACATCTCCCTTCACTCATTTCTTGGACCCGAGGTATTTCTGGGACAGCAGATGTTTGTCCTTTGTACCAATGCCATCTGAATCCCCCTTCATGTTTCACAGCATTAATCCTAAACTCCAGGTTCATCTGCTGGGGTTTACTGAAGCACCCTAAATGCTTTACATCTTTGATCAATGTACAGAAGAATTTGAATGCCATCCTTATGGTTTTTGCATGTTTATTTGGTTGACTATTTTTTTATTACATACTTTCATATGTTCAAAGACTTTCTTGTCCATAGCATTACTTACTGCTTAAATGGCAAATGTATGATCAGCTGCCAGAGAGGCAGTGTTATTTGAGGGGTCCCATAAAGCCTTTTCTAGCCTTAAATGTACCCCTCTTTGCTTGCCTGAAATTTCACCTCAAATTCACTTAAAAAAAAAAATTAAATAAATACTTCCTGGTTGCAATGCAATACCTTTGGAAAGAACTAAGTAGATCATATCAGTCATTGACATCTTGGTGAAAATAAATTCATCAAATCCATGAGCAACTGAAGACAGAAGAAAGGTGATCCTAGGTATGTAATGAACCAAAAGTCTGGTAGAAAGACCTAAGTAGGCTGGCAGAATACAATTTGAGCATGTTGACTATTTTAGGGGATATGGTGCTTTAGGGGAAAGTACAGGATTTCAAGGTCAGTTTGAACTGCAAGGTCTGCAGTTCAAACTCACCAGTCACTCCTCGAAAAGTCTATACAGAGTCACTATGCATTGGAACTGACTTAAAGGCACTTAACAACAACAACATTATACAAGGGGTGGGGACGACAAGCTTCCCTTTGCCATGGTTTGTCCAGAGTAGTCCCAGAGTACAGCTGAGGGACCTAATTTGGTATTGACTGTCCAACAGTATTGGTGTTTCCCAAGGCCCCTAAGGGTTGAGGAAGCAGGAACTTGGATTCCTGCTTTGGACCTGTTATCAGCACTCCTTGTTTTGACCTACCAATTATAGACACTGAATTTCCCCAAATGTCCAAGGTTGGTATGTCAGCAGAACAGAGCACACACCTGGATATAATTCATTTTCCACATGAACATGGCTCTTCATGGAAAGTACTTTGGGGAGCAGATCATATATGCAGAGAATGTTGGAGAAATAGGGAGCTTTTACAGATCATTATTCATCTACCCCTGAACTTCTCAAATTGGGCTACATATACATCTGGAGGCACAAAGCCATGAGTTATATATAAATCAAACATGGTGCATCTTCCTGGAGTGTCAATCACACTAACGGTGAAAAAATTAAAACACTAGTTGTAAATTGAAGCAAGCATGGCCCTATTATGGAGTGGAATACAGCTGTCTCATGAATTTCAACAAGTATCATGGGAAATGACCATATGATCAAAGAAAGTAACACTGAGAGGGACCTTAGAGATTGTCTAGACATGCATTTGTCAGATCTGATTGTGAATCAGAATCACCTGCAAAACTTTAAGCAAAGCTTCAAAACAACTCTGGTAGAGTGACACTTTCCAAGTGGATTCAGGTGCACTGAAATGTCTTCAAAGCTCCGCCAGTAACTGTAATGGGCAGCTAGGGCTGAGAACCGCCAAACTCCAGCACCACCGAGACTCAGTGAAGTGAAGTGATTCACCCAAAATTGCTCAGATCTTCCGTATTTGGTGTTTTTACCACCATTCATTCTCTCAGTATGGATTTGGTTTGGTTTGGTCTGTCTATGACATGTTTCTCGATAGAACAGGTGATAATTTGTGAGGTCCAGGGAAAAATGAGAATGTGGGATCGTTGTTTAAGAATTTTAGGACAACGACAATAAAGCCTGAGACTAAGTATGGGCCCTTTCTAAGCGTGGAGCCTTGTGCACAAATCCCACACCCATCGCGTCGACACTGCCTCTCATAGAAACCCAAGCAGTGTTGTCAGCACTGTGGCACCTTGTAAAGCAACCACCCAGAGCCGTGACACCCACTGAATCTGTTAGTTTATGGGACCAGTTATCACCACACACCTGGACATGTGGTTGAGAGACTGCTTCTGGCAGAAGTGTTTGCTGTTGTGACTTGTCATCCAGCCAGTCTCGACTCATGGAGGTCTCATACTTATCCACAGGGTTTTCATTGACCGATTTTCAGAAACAGATTGCCAAACAGTTCTTCCTACTTCATCATAGTCTGAAAGCTCCGCTGAAACACTCCAGCCTCCATGGACAGACGGGTGGTGGCCAAATGGGAGGAACGTCGGCCGGGAATCAAACCCAGTTCTCCTACATGGAAGACCTACTGCCCTCGAGCTGATTCCGAGACTGCCCACCTTAACCGGAGTAGATAGTCTCATCTTTCTCCTGAGCTGCAACCCATGGGTTTGCGTTTGGTGCTCGTTTACAGAGTCCTGCTGTAGCACTGTAGGATAAGTACTGGATAGCAAGGTGCGTTTGAACCGCAAGGTCGGCAGTTCAAACTCACCAGCTGCCCCTCGGAAACCCTATGCAGGGTCACTGTGAGTTGGAACTGACATGGTGGCACTTAACAACAACGACATGTTGGGGGAAGGTGGTAAAATTCTCATTTACACCTCCCTTCAGACCGCCACCCTGATCCCTGCACCTTCTAGATCTTTTCAGGGAAGTGTAGACTCAGATTACTGAAAAGTATTTTGTCATATAGTTTGACCATAACTGAGCATATTCCTCTCATAAATAAGTATATCTTTGGGGGAATGGGGAGCTGGTGAGAAATAGGAAACCGGGTAGCACTACGAGTTAGGCGCTGGGCTGCTAACCATAAGGTTTACAGTCTCGAAATCCTACAAAGAGTCTCCATACATCGGTGGGTTTGGTTGGTTTTGGTGAGAAATAGAGGCTGCACACACACCCCTCACATATGAGAGAAAGGCATCTCAGCAGAGGCTACCAGACTTCCAGAATCTCCTCCCAACAGAGGCAGCTGCCCTTTCCTGGACATGGAAGGTGCTCACTCCCATCCCTGAATAGAGATCTCTGCACAGAGCAGAAACAGATGCTCATGTGAGGTCCTCGGGGAGAGGCATGGAGAGCAAGTCTGTCCTCTTGAAACTCAGCAGCCAGGCAAGGTACCGAGAGTTAATGAACCAAGGGAAGGCTGGGGGGACACCAGGGAATTCAGAGTAAGTGAATGAAATTCTCATTATGTCGCCACTGGAATTAACATGCAGGCGTTCTTCTCTCCCGGGTTCCTCCCTGGCACTGGCTGCTATGAAATATTCAGGGCCAAATATGGAGCAAAGCCCTAGAGGAAAGAAGGTAATTCATGTTTCTGGGAATTTACATCATGGCTCTGTTGCTCCAACCCTGTAGACACAGCAGACAGTGGCCAGGAACTGCAGGATTGCAGAAACTTTCTGGAAACCCTGGGGATCATCAGACATCCCATTCTGATGACAAGGGCTGTCTGTTCACACAGAACTCCAGCGTGGCCATGCGCTGAGGACTCTGCTCACCTGGTCTGCCTTCTGGACGCCAGACCCTTGTCTGCATCCGTTTTTCTCAGGCCCCTTCCTTCACAACATCTGAGGACAGTCTTTCAACCCAGAACTTCATAAAAATGACAAAGGATTCACTCAGAATTAGAAAAATCATATGATGGTATATACTAGAAACATTTGCAAAGTATTTAGCTGCAGACTGTACACATGTGCACAAACCATGGTGCTGGCGATGACACAAACCTACTGAAAATCCTACAGAGAGGTTCTTGCTGCGTAGTGCTGAGAACTGACTTTCAGATCAGGCAGATGTGATTTCTGCTCCAAATCCTGTGTGGTTTTGAGCAAAACACATAACCTCTCTGAAACTTATTTCTTCCATCTCAAAAGAAACTGTGTTGAATATCTCTTTCATAAACGTGTCTTAAGAAAATGTGATATTTAGGCATTCAGTAATAATTATTTTTATTGTTGTTGTTGCTGTTGTTAAGTGCCGTCAAGCTGGTTCTGACTCATAGGGACCCTGTATAGAATTTCCAAGGAGTGGCTGGTGAGCTTAAACCACCGACTTTGCAGTTCAAACAGACCTTGCAGTCCAGCGCATTAACCAGCAGCGCCATACCAGGACACCTCAGCTCTATGTAGCAAGGCTGATATATTAATTAAAAAGACTGCCCAGTCTCTGTCTCCTGCTGTTGAAATGTCACACATAAGTTAAAACTGCAGCCCTGATTTGTTTCCTGATCAATTTGGCCAATTCTGGAAGCTGAGGTGGTTCCTGTCATTTCTTCCAACAGGTGTCTATAGAAAGACCTCAGAATTGTATCTCTCTGGGCTAGAGAGATGGTTCTCAGATCAGAACTTCTCAGTGAGTCCTTGTCCTTTGAGGACACATCTTGAGCATTCTATTGCAAATTAAGAAATGTAAAGACAATGAAGTGAGCTTCTTTCTTTTTCAGTGAAGCTTTTAATTTAAAGGGCTGTCTTTAGTGCTGAAGTAATTTGGGTATTAGGTTTTTATTTACTTATTATTTATTTGTGGAACAATGGAGATAGTAGTTGGGGAAAGTTATTTTTCATGATGTGACTTGGCAAACCCAGGTCAGCCCAGCCACTTCCATTTTTTTTCGTTGTTGTTAGCTTTACTTTACTGTCCATGGAATAATAAAAAACAATTTAGAAGCCACTGATATGACCACCCTGGATGTATGGGGAAAGAAAATAACTTCCAGATTAGCAGCTACCTGGAACATATTCCCTCAGACTGAAGATCCTTGGGCTTTTGCTGCATAAATTATTTCATGGTCTCTTTATTAATGGCTAATACGACAAATGAGGGTGTAAGGAGCTTTATGAGAGTTTATGGTTCCATAATAAAGCAGCATTGTACTAGTAAGGATGGATGCAAAGTTTCATGTGCTGTCTTTATCCCCACAATGGAATATAAACCCTTCCTTTGTGTAAATACTACAAGGTTGGCCGTTCAAACCCACCAGCTGCTCCATGGGAGAAAGATGAGGCTGTCTGTTCGAGTAATGATTTACAGTCCCAGAAACACTATATAGGGTTGGCCTGAGTTGGAATCAACTCGATGGCAGTGGTTGTTTTGTGCAAACAGGTTTGAGAATATTTGTTGTTGATAATGATTCAGTACTTCC
>NW_006408524.1:27043211-27067703 GCF_000296735.1 Chrysochloris asiatica
GGTGGTGGAGAGTTCTAGTATTATAAAGTCACTCCTTTAATCATAATAACTGTGGGGCCCAAACTCCATTAGCTACGAAGTCACATTTCCAATAATGTATCCTAAATTATGTCATGGAGCACAGTGACTCTGTAGGATGAGTACTGGATTGCTAATTGCAAGGTCTGTGATTCAAATCCACCAACTGCTCCTCAAAAGAAAGATGAGGCCGTCTGTGCCTACAAAGATTTACAAATTGCAGAAACCTTATAGAGGGTTACTATGAATCAACTGACTCAGTGGCACTTAACAACAAACATGTTGTCATGCCCTAACCTCCTGGGTTTGCCTACAAACCCTCACTAAGTATTTCTGGAACTTTCAGAGAAGTGCTTCTCTGGTTCTCTACAACTTTCTGAGGGTTATTGATGATGCAGACACTGATGGAATGTCAGAATGCTGCCACCAGGCCAATCCCCTGGCCTTGTGTCATTCTACCATTCCAGAAGCTTCTTCCTGCACCTCCCATTCCCATCCCCCACCACAACTTTGTGATTCATTTCTGCTGTCTCCTCCTGAGATAACTACTTGTTCAAGTCCTTCTCACCTCCTAGGTTCAGCCCAAACGCATTTCCTCCAGGCTTCCTAATATCCCCATGGGACCAATAGCCTCTCCTTCTCATTCTCCTTTTGCACATTATACCTTCATAATCCAAGGTACTTGTAATGAATACTGAAGTGGTTATTTGTATCTGTCCTCCTACCATTTCCCTCTACCAAGTGAGTCCAGTGTACCAGATCAGATTCACTCTGGTAACTCATCACAGAACTGGCATAATATATTCTATGAAATCTGGCAAATGGTGAATAAAAAAGAAGTGCCTTAAATTCTCACTAAAGTGTAAATGACTGATAGCTATACCTCTCCACAGTATATAAGAGAAAAATTCATCTCAGCTTTCTCCATCAGTCCATGGAGGGAAAGGAGGACTCTTGAACCTTTCAGGAAATTACACAGGATGTGTAGTCTAGATAGCATTCAGGTAGGTAATGCACCAAAGAGATACATTAAGTCATAACAAGAATTCCTACTAAATCCCTCACAAATCTCTCCAAACAATATCGTTAGTAGATTTTAAACAATATTTGCCTCATTTAAACAGTCATCAGTCCCCTCAAAATACACACACACAAACATATATGTCAAAGGCAAATAGGAAAAATAAATGTTTTTGAATTAAAATTGTGGCTTTTCTTTGAATATCCAGATGACTAAATGAGATCCAGACGAAAGTAGGCAATTTCCAAAAAATAAAACCCAGCCGGAGGTACCTGCATTCCTTCGTGTTTCTACTGGTAACCCTGTGGTAAAGTACAGTAATGATTGATTCAGAGAGAATTATGGCTATTAGAAGCGATAATCAGTGGGGGATGAAAATAATTACACAGGGAAAGGGGGGAAAGCTGAACCATGGCTAAGCAGGGTTCTGGTAGATGGGGAAGTCATTTCCTGGTGGTTAATGGCTGAGTTTTCAACATTCAGCACACAAACTTTAATCCCAGAGGGGAGCAGGGGAAAGATAGGGCCATACTATTAAGGACTCTACTGACATAACATGACCAATTTTTATCTGAATAGAGCTGGTACCAGTCCCTCCATATGTCCTCGCTTTTGTTCCTACAACTGCAGACATGCCTTCCGTAAGTGGGGTTTGGGCCTGACCTCTACCTGAGAAACACAGAAAGAGTTGTGGTTGTAGAAAACATGCCCACACCATGGCCATGGCATGTAACATCAGAACATTAAAGGATTGGAGGCTGTTAGAACAGGAGGAGCCAAGTAATCTCCTCAGCCAACACTTTCATTTTATATATGACCCCAGAGAGGTAAAAGCCCTTGTTCCAGTCACACAGCAAAAATGAATGTAGACCATTGATCTGGAGATGAGAGAAAGAAGAGGAAGGGCTGGTTGGTCCGAAGCGTGATGTGATCTGGGGACTCTTCAGCCCATGGACGGGGACATAGCCACAGAGGGCTAGAGCTGAGAGTGAAGCGTCCAGCTTATATGAAGTGTGGGGAGACACACAAGAACACCCAAACTTGCATATAGCACCCATTCAACCTAGCCTAGATGGCTTAATAATGAGAACTTGACTAGAGGAAGATTTTTTTTTTTTTTGATAAAGGAAACAAATATAAATTGCTACAATTTGATGAACTTGACCTATACTTATGGATGTAGTTGCTCAAAAGACCAACTGAGAGCGAAGGAGTCTTCACATCAAGCATCAATGCCATCCCCTCTGTACACAGATAGGGACGAATAACTTAAACACTGGCTATCTAAAATGAGGGGGTGATAAAGGCACACAGTGACTGTCTTACAAGTTTTCAAGAGGGAGTTTAGTTTCAGAGTGTGTGGGGGAAGATAGAGTCCCCACTGAATAGTTTTCATCTTGTCTAGATGGGTCTGGTGAAAAGAGATGGGGATAAGATTCTTATGATTCAATAGTGAGTAATTGTTATCATGACTAATTGTGTCTGTCACAACTGTAAAGGTAGAAGTTTTGTAACAAAAAGAGGGGAGTAATTAATCTTACAGGAACTGAGAACCCTATGACCATCAAGGGAGAAGAGCATAAGCAGAATGTGGGACTCTATCCAGAGAAGCAGCGACACCAGAGATGGAGACAGAGATGAGGGCATGGAGAGAGAGAGCAGCTGAGGACTCCGGACTCATGGAAAGAGAAAGGCTGTGTGCTAGCAGCCAGGTGCTTGTGGCCAGGGGGCATGCTTGCAGAATGTATCCTTTGATTGTTTAAATGATTATATATTCCTGAGTGATTTTGTGTACATCCCCTTCCCCCACACACACAAAAAAAAAACCAGAGGGAGTAGAAGCAAATAATACTGAATGATGATGCACAGAGGTGATTGTAATCATTGCAATGAAACGATGGTGTAAAACCGATGTTCTCCCATGTAAACTATCAGTCATTTCACACACACACACACACAAAAAAAGAAAAGAAAGCCTGTGGAACACACACACAGAAAATGAATGCAGACAACCAGGGCAAATTGCCCATCCAAGATCAGAAGAGAGACTGACTTTGCCAAAGAGGGAGACAGCTTTGCTAAGACCAATGCAAAATGGGCATCAGTTCCATCTCTTGCCTTCTGAAATAGGCTTTGAAATTCAGTGTTCTCCCTGCAGACTGGGTGAGGTTACCAAAGATCAGAGGCGAGGAGTGTGCATTGATCTGTTTTGGTTTACAGACCAGCTGTGAGTTCTCTAAACTATGGAAGTAACAAAGAAATAGAGATCAGAGAGAAAGTCAGACAAACAGACAGACAGAGAAAGCAAGAGAGAGACACAGAAAGAGAGAGGACCCGAATTGGTCTTCTCATTTGCATAAAAGAAGATAATGGATGGAAGTAGACAAGAAATCACAAAACCATGTAAAGCAGGCCAGCCAAGATTCAGCTGATGACTGCCAAGTTGATGGCCCTTGTTACTTTGAGGAGCTTTTGGGGCACCTTAGTGATGTGCTGGACTTCCCTCTAGAGACCCTAGTGAGAGAAGATGCGTAATGAATGCTGATGGGCATGTGACAGATTCCAGTCACCTCTTCCCAGCCCCCATTGAAGGGCCAAGCCAAGTGAAAGGAAAGGAAGAATTGTCTTCTAAGAAAAGAGGGCTGCCTCTGAGGCGAAATTATGACAAGACAGAAGACCAGGAATGTCCAGATGCTGTTTATCCAATGTTAATTAAATTTGTACTTCTTTGGGGGGGGGGGAAGGGGAATGGAAATATCTCAGTTCAAAAAAAAAGTTGCTTTGACTTTAGAGGCTGCTTGGATTCTGTTTTATGAAAAATATTTTCATCCAGTTTATACCAACATTTCTAGATTTTCACCATGAAGGCCTGTTCTGAAGCAAACTTTTCTGAACCAATGTGTGTCTTTGATAATATTTTATTCTGCACTGTTAAATCATCTGGTTTTATCTCTGCTTTCATTTCGGTTTCCTGAAATAATTTCAACAGGATCAATCCCTTTCTCAAGTACATTTCATAATGATGCTTGACAGGGTTGGCATCCCTTCTCCCTTAAGCACATCTTACTTTTCCTTTAGAGAACCATGTTTCTCCCATTGCATGGGACCTTGATATAATTAGGAATCCCAGGGTGGTAGCCCACCTCACCAGCACCCCATTTGCCAGTACCCACCCACACTGTTACCCCAAGATGCAGGAGTAGGTGGATGATTATGACAGACTCCAAGCTAGGGTGATTGGCTTTGTAGCATCCATGATTTATTTGTGACCAATCATTGTCTTTCGTGAAATTTGATAAACAGATGCTGAGAGAGAGACAATGAGTGTGTGTGTGTGTCTTCAATTTGTAACAGTAGTTGTAAGAATGTTGTTTCTCAGCTGGTGTGATGCTGTAGGATAAGCTAACTAGACTGCTAACCACAAGGTCAGCAGTTCAAACCAACCAGCCACTCCTCGTAAACCCTATACAGGACCGCTGTGAGTCAGAACCGACTCCACAGAACTTAACAACAACAGTATCTTTCCAGCTGTAGGGAAAGAGGTACCTTAGGTTGGACTTGAACCTTCAACCTTTTGGTTTTAGCAGCCCAGCCCATTA
This sequence comes from Chrysochloris asiatica, assembly GCF_000296735.1. Lineage (NCBI taxonomy): Eukaryota > Metazoa > Chordata > Mammalia > Afrosoricida > Chrysochloridae > Chrysochloris > Chrysochloris asiatica. The sequence continues at coordinate 27,047,850 of NW_006408524.1, forward strand.
ACCATAACACTGCTCACAATCTCTTTTTGAGAATTAAAACCAAAACGAAACCCACTGAGTTTATACCATCTCATAGCTACCCTGTATGGAGATTCTGAGATTACAAATCTTTACGGGAGTAGACAGCCTCATCTTGCTGTGACAGAGCAGCTGGTGGATTTGAACCACTGACCTTTCGGTTAATGGCCCCATGCCTAACTCACAGCACCAGCAGGGCTCCTTTTTGAGGATTGTTGTTGTGTGCTGTCGAGTCAGTTCAGGCACATAGTGACCCTGTATGGGGTTTCACAGATCATCTAGTGGGTGTGAACTGCCGACCTTGCAGTTACCAGTTCAGAGTTACCCCTACAGCGCCGCTCCAGGCTAAGCATGTTCTTTGAAGGTTCTTCCCTACTCGGTATAAAGGCATCTTTGGACTCGCGCAAGGAAAGCATACTGAGGGTGTCTATGAGGCCAGCCTGAGACTGCGGTCAGGAGGCATTGTAAAGGCTCTTCCCCTTGGCGGGGGCTCCAGAATACCTGTTAGAAGGGGCACTGGCTGGTGGTGGCAGAATGGACCAGGTGGGGCAGCCGCGCTGCAGCCATTCAGTTCCAGGCCCTCCACTTGCACGAGGAGAGCACTTCCAGCCCTGGGGGAGTGCAATTTCTCAGTTGGAAGAAGGAAGAGGAGAGACAAGCTGCTGGTGGGCACAAGTGTCAGTTAAGATTGCTGTCACCATGGAGACCCCCAGCTTCTGCTCGGGGCAGGGTCTTCCCCATTTGATTCTGTCAAGATGGCCATCTTCACCAAGAGTAAATGGATTCTTTTGCAGCAGTCACTTAACCCCAGAAAATGAAGACAAACCATATCACTGCTTGTGGGTGTCTCTTTGTCTTATTAGTTGTTGACCTGCGGGCTGTAATGTATTTCTGTGGGTTTATCAGTAGGTCAGTTCTCTGTGCTGGTGGATCTTTGGAGTTAGTCATGACATGAGCCTTATGTAAGCATAGACACACGTGGATTTGTACATTCATTCTCATTTATGCAGGTATGTGCATGGTGTAAGTATGTATATGTTTGCAGATTCATGCACTCATACATAGTTACTTGTATCATACATAGCTGCCACTCCATAAAGACTCTTTAGCAGATTTTTGAACAAATGTCTTACTGATCTTTTCAGTTGATTAAATAAAAATATTTACTGTAGAAAATTTAGAAGAAACAGAAATTCATGAAGAGAAAAATAAATACCTCAAATAATTCCACTAGAGAACCCTAGCTGACTATTAGTTTTCACTTCACCAACCCTATAGAAACATTTTCCTTATGTTTGCCAAATCATTTTTAAGCCTTTCTTATGCATTTCTTTCCGGGGGTCTTCGGAAAATATGAGGATGTAATGTCTGTAAAACTTCCAAACTGAAGAATGGACTGTTTTAGATTGTTGACAACTCTACCTGCAGGAATAAGAACACCACTCACCCCCACCAGCCCCTGAACCCTCTGCAACCCAGTTTTGCCCTGTCCCCGCACTTGCTATGATCCAGGTAAAGCCTCTTGTTTGACGCTGGCAACGCTCAAGTCTCCTTTCTAGGTAGATGAGGGTACCCCTGGCTCTGGGTTGGGACTGGCACTCTGTCCTTCAGAGAAGGCACCATGAGGCCAATTGTGTCTGGAGAAACCCACATTGACCCTGAAGGTTTCTCACGTGCACTTTCTCTTTCTGCCACTAGGAGGCATCTCCATTCCGAATCGGGAAGCAGAGCTTGGAAGGTGCTCAAGGTAGGGTGATGGTCCTCTGCATAGTGTTTATATTACTGAGAGAGAAAAGGGGGAAAGAGTCATTGGCAGGGAGAGACGGGGAAGTGAATAATAGACTTTCACAGGGACAACCGCTACCCCAATCCTGGGGTGGCGCTGTAGGATCAGCACTGGACTGTGAACCATAAGGTCGGCAGTTCAAGCCCATCAGCCGCTCCTTGGAAACCCTATACAGGGTCACGATGAGTCGGAACTGATTTGACAGCACTTAACAACAACAACCCCTACTCCAGACTTTACCAGAGCTGCTTCCATTTAGTTGGGGCCCAAATCATTGAATTCGAAAAAGAAACAAGATGGGAACAAACATTGTAGAGAAGGGGCTGTTAAGGGAAGATTAAAGCACAAAGACATTTTAAATGAAAGAGAGAAACAGATTGGACAGCACTTAATAACAGCAATCTTTACAGAAACAGCCACACATTTCGGTTATTGTTAAGTGCTGTCGAGTCTGTCGAGTCAGTTCTGACCCATAGCGATCCTGTATAGAATTTCGAAGAGCTGCTGGAATTAGCAGTCTGTATTTAATCACTGCGCCACCAGGTCTCGTTCCTCACTAAAGAGGTTGTTGTGAAGAGCCTGTGTAGGGTTTCCAAGTAGCAGCTGGTGAGCTTGAACCACTGACCTTGCAGTTCAAACGGCTTTGCAATCTGGTGCATTAACCCACAGCGCCACACAAGATTGTTGTTGTTAGGTGCCGTGGAGTCAGTTCCGACTCATAGCAACCCTACCCAGGCTTTCTGAGGCTGTAAATCTTTACGGGAGCAGACCGCCTCATCTTTCAGCCTGATTCGTAACCACTACGCTACCAGAGCTCCTTGCCACACAAGATGTTGTTGTTAAGTGCCTTTGAGTCGGTTCCGACCCATAGCGACCCTGTACAGGGTTTCCGAGGGTGTAAATCCTTACGGGAGTAGAAAGCCTCATCTTTCTCCCGCGGAGCGGCTGGTAGTTTCGAACTGCTGACCTTATGGTTCGCAGCCCGATTCGTAACCACTACGCTACCAGAGCTCCTGCCACACAAGATACTTGAGGCCAAATGAATGCAAGAGAAAAGATGAGGTTATGCAGGGGAGAGGCTGAGTTGGTGAGCTGGTTGGGGAAGCAGACAGCGCCCTCTGGAGGTTGTATGGATTGAATGGGTTGAAGGGGAGGCAGGGTCAGTGGCCCAGTGCTGGAGGTCCTCAGTACCAACACAGTTTTTTTATGAGCTGCCCAGGCAGGCATTGCCTAAGACCTGGCCTTCTCTTCCTGGGTGGAAGCAGATCCCCAGAGCCAATAGGAAGGTCTTCCAGGAGCAGTAGGGATAATGCAGAAGATTGTGTGGGTTGGGATTGTCTCGGGATAGGTATTAATTAACTAGGTCTTTCTACCACTGATTCCCAATGAACAGGACACAGTTGATCTGAGATGATCAATGTTAGGTTCTTGGGGCTTTCCTTCAATAGAGGTATCTTGAAAAGTATGACCCTTAGTCCCAGGAAATGATGTAAAACACACAGGACACTATGGTTAAAAATGAGAAAATCCTGCTTTCCGCTTCTTAGAGGTCTTTAGGGGATACCACTGTTCCCTAGATTTACAGTCTCACAATCTTACTTGATCATGGAACACAATTGACAGCCTGTGAAACTATTTGGAACACAAAGTCTTGGAAGTGATGTTAAATCAGGAGGAAATTTGATCAGTCCTTTCCTTTCTTGTAATGCTGGCTTCCATACTTTAAAGAACAGCTGGATGGCCTCCCCAAGCCTTTATATGAAGAGGCTGATCTAGGGGATGGATCTTAAAATATCACTGGCATGGAGTCCGACATGATATATTGGATCATTTTATTATTGGGCCTTCCCGTAACTGCTCTGTTTAAAACACTTGGGTGTCTTATTTGCCAATGATTACCATCACTGTTATCATTAGTGACATTTATTGCACATTCACTACTTCCAGGCACAATGCTGAGCCCTTTACATGAATTATCCTACTTCACCTCATGCCAATTTTATCAGAGAGACAATTCTTCCCATTTAATAGATGAGGAAACTGAGGTTAACAATGGTTAAGTAACAGTCATGGTATCAGTCAGCTTCTAAGTTGTGCAACTGGGATTCAAATCCACATGGTCTGGTTGTTCTTTCCCATCACACTACTCACATCAAGTACCTCAGCTCCAAGGTAGTTCAATCCCCATACACAGACTGAGTATGCACACATTAAGATTTATTATGTGCTTCTCCTTCAACACAGTTATAACCCTAATCTGTGTAATTACCTAGCTAGGTTCCTCTCTCCTTTCCTCCTTTCCTCTTAAAAACATTTGTTACGTTTCTCCTAGGTATTGAGCACTGGGTTAAGTGTTAGACTGAAAGTCCAATGTTAGACATGGGCTCTGCCCTTAGGGAGCTAACAATGCAACATAAGGTTCCAGTGAGTACATCAGTGACCAAGAGAGAGCGGAGGAACAGCTTCTGAATCCATGAGAGCCAGTGAGCCCTTTCCAGAGGAAGGGACAAGGGAGCTAAATTTTAAAGGGTAGGTCCCTGGTGTGGGTTAGATGGTGGCCCACACAAGATCCATCCATCTAGAACCTGTGAATGTGATCTTATTTGAAAAAAGGGTCTTTGCAGATGTAATTAAGTTAAGGGTCTATAGAAAAGATCACCTGGGATGAACTGTATGGGCTCTAAATGGAATGACAAGGGTCCTTACAAGAGACAAAGAAGAGAAGACACTCAGAGGAGAAAATTTGGACCTTCATCTCAGGAATCCTACCTACGATTTGATTTATGGTCCCTCTAAGACTGTGAAATACTGGTTATAAAACAAAGCAAGATAAAATAATCTTATGCCTTTATTTCTTTTTTTTTTAAATCTTAGCTAAAACTTAAATTTGACCAAATTGTTATAAGATCAATTGCTTGTCTATTTTTTTCTGATAATAGAAGCAAAGCCTATTTTAGTCTAAATTTCTAGTAAAATTAAGAAAAGTGCAAAATATTTATCTATACCTACTGCCATCAAGTCAACTCAAACTCATAGTGACTCTATTGGTGTTGTTAAGTGCCATTGAGTCCGTTCTGATTCATAGTGACCCTGTATAGGGTTTCCAAGGAGCCGCTGGTGGGCTTGACCTGCCAGTCTAGTGGTTCAAACTGACTTGTGGGAGAATCTGCTTATCCTACAGCGCCACACCAGGCATTATTGTTGTTGTTGTTAAGTGTTGTGGAGTTGGTTCCAACTCAGCAACCCTGTATAGGGTTTCTGAGGAGCAACTGTTGGGTTTGAACTGCTGATCTTGTGATTCACAGTCTAGTTCTGATCCTACAGTGCCATAACAGGCAGGCACTATAGGACAGGGTAAAATTGCTCTATGGGATTTCCGAGGCTATAAATCTTTATAGAAGCAGACTGCCTCATCTTTCTCTTGATGAGCAAATGGTGGATTGAAACCACTGACCTTTCTGTTAGCAGCCCAGTGCTTAGCCCCCTGAGCCAAGATAAATAGAATTAGAAGTGCGTGTTCTCTCTTTCTCTCTTCATTCCTTCTTTTCCATTTTGCTGTCCCTTCTTTCTTCCCTTCCTCCCATACTTACTTTTCTCTCCCCCACTTTCCTTCCCTTTCTTTGATTCATATTTTATTCATTCATTTATTCATCCATTTTCTCAACTGGCATTTTGTGAGCATCAGCTATAGGCTAGGCACTGTTGAAGGCACTGGGAACACAGCAATGAACAAAGCTTTATTGTAAGGAACTTACATTCTAACTGGATCTCAATAAGTATTAAAAAAGAAATAAGTGTAGGTTGTGTGAGGGTAATTGCTATGGAGAAAATAAAATAAAGCTGGACAAGGAAACTTTTTGGAGTATTGGGGATGGAGATTTGCCGTTTTGTCTAGAGTGGTCTGGGAAGATTTCTCTGATCAGCTAAGGCATTCAGTAGACATATGAAAGACTAAGGGAGGGAGCCATGAAGCTAGCCAAGGAATTAATGTTCTGGGCAGAAAGAATGCTTAGCGTGTTTGAGGAATAGCAAGGAGGTCTACATGTGTGGAACAGAGTGAGTGAGGGGAAGTCGAGTATGAGATGACTTCATGGAGGGGGCAGGGAGCCAAACCATGCTGAATGGAGAGATCATTCTTGAGAAGAAACATGGAGACCAGTGAAAGAGCTAACTCAAATATTCACAAGGAATCACAGCCGCTTGGGCTGATGCAGCAATGCTGGAGAGATGAGAAGTAGTTGGATTTTAGATCCATTCTGAAAGCACTTTGGAAGGATGAATGAAACACAGGTAGGTCAAAGAGAACTTTAAGATTTTTGTCCTGACTGGAGCTTTTGTTCACTGAAATATATTTGTTTATTTATAGCCTTTCATAAAAGCTTACATTTTGTTGCTGATAAGTGCCATCAAGTTATTTCCAACTTATGGGTGACCCTGTATAATAGGGTTTCTAAGGAGCAGCCGGTAGGTTTGAAGCGCCGATGTTACGGTTAGTAGTTAGCAGACCAGTGCTGATCCTACAGCGCCATGCCAGGATTCCATATTTTTACTTAGTTGAAGTATAATTCTGTATCTTGCTTCTCCTATTCTCCTCCACTTATTTCCTAAAAGCAGAAAATTAAAGAAATCCAAACAGGAGACATTCTTGCTGTCTACCATCTTCCTTTGTCTATCTTCATCCCACCTTTTCTCGTCTCCCTTGTCAAAAAGAAACAGAATGTTCATGAATTAAGCCATGCATTCCGAAGTTTGCTTGTGAGGGGATTTGGCTAGAAGCTGCACTTTATTTGAACTTGGTGGCCAGTGGCCAAAGGAAATAAAGTTTAATTAATGCTAATTTTCCTAACCCCTTTCTTTGCCCACTCAGCAAAATAAAACTACCTTTGGGAGAACTGACAGAAAAAAGTTAAAACAGACTCAGTACTACTAAATCTAGCCATTCATGGAGCAAAAATATTTTTCTACTTGATTGTGTTTGGTCACCAAATGGTAAAATAGTCTATCTTGCTCCTGCCCCTACCTACCCTTATTGCTACATTTTTTTTTTTTTTTAACTTTGACCAACTCTGTTGACTTAACTGGTCTGTATTCCTTTAGGAGGGTCAGAAAGAGTCTGTGAGTTTGCTTACATGGGCTATCATGTAAGTGTCTTGGGCATGGTTGGCCATGTGACCTCAATACAGGGTACAGAGAGAGCTGGCAGGGTGGGCCACTTCTATATGGTCTGTGAGATTGAATTAGATCAGCTACTTGAAGACCTGGTAGCGTAGTGGTTACGAATCGGGCTGCGAACCTTAAGGTCAGCGGTTCGAAACTACCAGCCGCTCCGCGGGAGAAAGATGAGGCTTTCTACTCCCGTAAAGATTTACACCCTCGGAAACCCTGTACAGGGTCGCTCTGGGTCGGAACCGACTCGACGGCACTTAACAACAACAACAACAACACTTGAAGACCAGATATTAGGAATCATCTTTACCTATTATCTACAGGTAACAGAGTGTGGTGGTGCCATAAGGTAAGCACTGGACTGTGAACCACAAGGGCCAAAGTTCAAGCTCCACCAGAGAAAGATGAGTCTTTCTGCTCCCTTGAAGATTTAATGCCTCAGAAACCCTATCCAGGGTTGCTGTGAGTCAGAAATGACTCTACGGCCCTTAACAACAACAACACAGGTAACAGTTTAGGTTAACTAACTTTTAGCTGAGGCATACGATGAAGGCCTTCAGTGGCTAGAGTTTGTGACACAAATGATTAAATGCTCTCTACTAACCAAAAGGTTGGAGTTTTGAGTCTATCCAGAGAAACTGTAGAAGACAAGGCCTAAAGATCTATGTCAGAAGTGTCACAGCCTTGAAAACTGAGTGGAGCTCAGGTCCCCTCTGACACAGGTCGCCGTATGTGGGAACCATTGGCAGCTGCTTTGTTTAGTTTACTTTTCTTGCCTGACATATATTTGCTGAACATTTTTCAGGTTATGCTGACAAGTAGTTGAAGGGCATATGATGCAGTGGTTTCAGGAATCTAAACTATTCCTATGAGAAAATACTGAACCACAAACCTTAGAATCCTATGGCTGAAGAAGTATTTCTGATAACCCATCCTGGCTGTGTGAAATGGAGTTGGTTCCAACTCATAGCGACCCTGTACAGGGTTTCTGAGGCTATAAATCTTTACGGGAGCAGAACGCCTCATCTTTCTCCCATGGAAGAGCTGGTAGTTTCAACATGCTGACCTTGCAGTTGGCAGCCCCTTTCTTAACCGCTATGCTACCAGAGCTCCTTATACCCATGGTCAAAAAAACAAAGAAAATGAAACAGACCAAAAAAAATTAAACTCTTCTCTCCATCTCTATCACCTCTATTCTATTTTTAAAATTAAGAATTTAAGGCTCAGTGGGTGAAGACACACTGGTTGCAGGACAACACAGCAAGTGAGCAGGTGAGCTTATGAGGTGGCTGCAAAGATGTGCTGGCTGTTGTGAACCTCAAACCCATTTGCAGTCATGGCCTTGGAGGCCGTTAGCATGCTGTGGTTACAAACTAGGGCAGTGCCATATATCGCCTGCACCACTGCAGTACCTGCAAAGAAAGACCCCTCTATAGCCTTCTTCCTCCTCCAGTTCCCACTGGAAAGATCTGAGGGTTAAAAGCTGTGGAAGACTGCTACAAAGGAGGAAGTTCAGAGCATCCTGGAGATGGTGCAGGGTGGTGGCCAAGAGTTGTAATGTAAGATGTCTCCAATGGAGAGCCATGCTCCTGACACCCTATTTCTACTGAGGGTAGAAAACATTTGCCCTCCTCAATTATCCTTTCAACAGCTTTCCCCAACTTCCTCTTTCATAGTCAATTATGGGGAAGCCCAGGTAGCCTCCTGGCTTTGTGATGTTGTTTCTGTCAGAGCGTGGCTGACAGAACTGCTAAAATTGAGGCTGGTGTGTCCTGTGACAGTCCTGTCTTCCCTCCTCCATCTATGATCCCCTATGGCCCATCTGTGGTTCTCACTGAGTTGGAGGGGTCTGTTCTGGGGCCTCCTATTGAGGGCAACCACCTCCACTTCTCCCCCAGGAAATCTTGGTAGCTAGCACCCTCAGCTATCATCTGTGTTCCACACTGTGGCAAAATGGAGATTTCTGTGTCCCCTAAATGCCATGCCAGAGGTGTGATACACTTTGGCACAATCTCAGGCACCTCCCTCAATAATAACGTCTAATCTTCTCTTCAAATGCCGTGTTGCAGACTGCATTCCATTGGCCACAGAGCCTCTCTAAGAAGCGTGGAGTATTTCAGAATGAACTCAAGGATGTGGCGCTGTGGGTTAATGCACTGGACTGCAAGGTTGATTTGAACTGCAAGGTTGGCAGTTCAAGCTCACCAGCACTCCTTGGAAACCTTATACAAGGTTGCTATGAGTCAAAACCGACTCGATGGCACTTAACAACAACAACTCTGGAAGGAAGGTCCCTAGGTGATGCAAATTGTTTGTGCTTGGCTTGTAACCTAAAGGCTAACAGTTTGAATTCACCCATTGACACTGTGAAAGAAACTGTTAAAATTGCAACCAACAAAAGTCTCTGGAGCAGCCTGTAACACATAGGAGTCTATATACAGGGTTACCACAAGTAAGAATCGACTCAGCTGACACCTATTTTGAGCACTGAGTGAAAGCTACATGCTCAGTTCCAGAAATATGTATACACTCACATACATAGAACATTTCGTGTACCAAACTCCATTCAAGGAGTTCATGGGCTACCTGAATGCCATTCAGGTAAACATGGAAGCCAGGTCAAAAACCCTGTTTAGAAGTTTATCTATAAATGTTGGTTTAAATATTAATGTCTTTTACATTGCCAAAATTATACTGTAAAAAGATTCTTGATCAGCCTTGTTCTCCTCAGCATTTAAACAATATCGCAGCTTAGATAATATTTCTTCCATTGGAAGCTGCATTATCTTTATTTCTCTCAACTTGCAATGATTTTCCCTAAAGTCCTTGAAATGTGCTTTTTTTAAAATGCATTTTCCAGAGGATTCTAATTTCAGATCTATTCTTGTCTAGGGAGATTGTCTTTATATTATATAACTGAGAATAATTTTGTTTTATAGACGATTTAATATTTGAAAGACTGAGAGGTTAAATTCACTACACCTAGACCTTCCCTCGCTGTACATCAGCACGATTTCATCACCACATGACAGTTCCATCAGAACTGAAAGTTGGCACTGACAGCCAGAGTCTATGGGGTCAAGTTTAAGTTTATCACTTCACAATCCAGAAATAGACTTCTTGGAGTCATTCTTCTAGGTCATTCTTTCTGCTGTTCAAGAGATGATGATTTCCTGTCTTTTTCTCCTTCCGCAAACTACAGCACCTCTTTTCCCATCCTCATCTCTGCTGAATATCTGATTTTCTATTTCACTCATGAAACTGAAGCAATCAAACGAAAACTTTCCCAGGCTCCTGCCACCATGTCTCCCCATTTCCCTGAAGGTCTATTCCAACGCTCATCTGTCAGATTGTCCTACTGTGATAGCCGTGTGTTGCTGTGATACTGGTAGCTATTCCACTGGTATTTTAAATACCAACAGGGTCGTTCATGGTGGACAAGTTTCAGCAGATCTTCCAGGCTAAGACAGACTAGGAAGAAGGAGAGGCAGACAACTTCTGAATGTTTAACCACTGAAAACCTTATGAATAACAGCAGAACACGGTCAGAAATTGTGAGAATGGTACAAGACCGGGCAGTGTTTCTTTCTGTTGTGTATAGGATGGCTGTGAATCAGAGCTGACGTGACCTCACTTAACAACAGCAACCCCCCACCCTAGTATGAGCATAAGTGAACTTCCAAGGCCAACCCTTTGTGTTCTGGGTTCTTTCCTTTCTCTCCTACACACGGGAAGCTCTATAATCTCCTCCTCTTTCTACTCAAGCATCAGTTTTTCCAAGTATACTGAGGATTCCATTAACACACAAACCTACTATAATCTGTTCCATCTGAAAACAAAACAAAGAACCTGATCTCATGGATTTGTAGGATGATAAGGCAAGTGCAATGTGGGAAAGAGGAGTCTGGGAGACCATGAGAAATAACTAGGTTTATTATATTCACTGTTCCCAGAGGGGTGCCCAGCACACCACACAAGGTCACATAGGAGCATGACTAAACACAGGGTAATCACAGCAAGAAGGGCAAGAGAGAGTGGGAAACTATGGGCAGCCACCTTTATTCAGGTTTCATGGGGGGTAAACAGCTAACCATGCTTATCTACGGCTTGTCTAAATTGGGGGTTGTGGGGCAGGGGGAAATAGTTGAATTCCCAAGGGAGTTGTCAATGGGATAATTGTTTGTATGGGTGTATCTGAGTAGGCCTGAACTCAAGTTGTTGGAGCTTCAAACATGATTCAAGTTGTTAATGCAGAACCTGCTCTCAGTTGCAACGTCCAGATTTCTCTAGTCCGGATTCCAGCAAAATTATTTAAAAGAGTAGGCTCCACTCTCAGTCATCATTTCTGTTTCTTCCATGATCATCTGAATCCCCTCCACCAGGCTTCTACCCCACCACTCTTCATGGAAACAGTTCTTGTCAAGGTCTGTTGAACCCCCTGCTGGTTACAACAAGTACTTGTCCAGTTCTGGGGTTGCTGTCCACTGTCTATCTGAGACCCATCTCCCAGCTGCCCATTTGGAAAGACAGATTCCACGTAGGCTACCAAAAGGAGAAGACAATGCATCCACCTGTTGCCCAAATTTGACAATGCTGCACATCTAGTCCCTATTTCGTAACAGAAGGCGTCGTAGTGACGCAGTGGGTTAAACTTTGGGCTGTAAATCAAATGGTCAGTGGTTCAAACCCACCAGCTGCTCCATGAAAGAAAGATGAGGTTGTCTGCTTCCTTAAAGATTTATAGCCTTGGAAATGCTATAGGCCAGTTCTACTGTGTCCTGTATGATCTCTGTGAATGGGGTCCACTCAATGGCAGCGGGTTTTTTGTAAACATGCAATTTTATGAAACACTTGCACCCGTACACTTGAAGATTTCAATTCTTGTAGGTCTACACATGCAAAGCGGTACACTGGAAGTTATCTGGTAACTTCAAGACTGTTGAGGTAAAAAGATTAATTGAGACTTTTCAACCCCCATTTTTTACCTCAGTGGGAGCTCTTTGGCCTTGAAGAACTTGAATAATTTCCTCAGTGTTGATTGTAACTATTCCTGAGGGAAGGAGGCCCTGGTGTCACTGTGGACGGCTTATTTAACTCCAAAGGAAAATGCACAGCATGAGAATGTGAGAATGGAGTCCAAGGAACTGAAGAGTCAGGCCTTATCTTAACAGGACTCAACAAAGATGGCCTCCCTCCACAGGGCCTGGGGCAGAGACGGGGTGTCCGATGCTTCAGAGGAAATGCCAAATAGCGGGCCCTGGGTCCTGAGGAGAGATGTTCCCAATAGGTCTACATTAGAGGGGTTGCTGTACCAGTCAATGACGATGTATTGCAGTGTGCTGTATGTGTCTTCCTCATCAACCAAGAGAAGAGGAAGTGATTCCAATCCATCTTTTGAAAACTCAGATTATTTCTTCTTTGTCTCCTCATGGGGCATTCTCCATTCTATCTCCTTTCAGAATGAAAGGTTCATTTATTTTCCTAGATAAGGTCTGAATAAGGGGGAGATATAATTTGAATGCAGTCAGGCTTAAGATAAATCAGTCATAAAGAGGCAATTCTTTTATATTAAATCTGTGTCCTTTGTAAAAAGGAATTTGTACTTATCAATTAACTCATTTCCACCACTTAATTCTTCTAAAGGAAATCATGAACTTTACAAAAAAATAATGCATGCTTTTGATTTGTAGAAAGACTTAGTGCAGGGTCTCATATTATATTATAGTCATCTTACTCATCAACATACAATATTAAGGAATACTCTGGTTCTGTTTTTTGGCTGGTTGGCTGGTTTTTCCTTGTTGGAGTTTCCTGTAAATTCAGAAACTCATGCAACACTTTGGTCAGACGTGCCAGATTATAAGATTAGTGATAGGCATCAATAGCAAGCAAACGAACACAGTAAATCATCAAATGCGCTTTGCAGTCCTGTTTGGTTCGGAGTTCAGAGTTCACTGCATGACCTGAGACTTTCTGCCTTGTTTTGCTAACTCTCAATTTCTTCACCCAGATAATGGGCTACAAATGATATCTCACTCTAATGAAAGTCGATTGATTTTGCCTTCTACCTCCCTCATATTCCCTCTCCTTTTGGTAAAAATACATTCTTTTTTCTCTTAGGAACCACCCTCTCCTATTCTTGGCTCATAAGGTCCTGGTGGAGCTGACTTCCTTCCAGGTTTGGGAATCTGTACTTGACTCAGAGCTGTCAATCACAGGACCACATTTCCATGGTAACAGTAATATGTGACATGTTTGTGTCCTAAGCTAGACCAATGTCTTCTCCTAAAGCTACTGGGAAATTAGTCCACTCTCTCCACAGAGATTGCTAAACTGATAGAATGTGAGCCTGGGGCTGTGGGTGGCTATTTTTGCCATCCCATAATGTGACCCATTTAGAGAATGCAGCCAACATGGAGAAAAGCAGAGCTGAAAAATCAAATTAAAAAAAGGAAATCAGCATCCTGGAGATATTATGTTTGCCACTAACTCTAGCTATGCCTGAAGCACAAAATAGCTTTGCATTTTCTTAGTAACAAGCACCAAAATATTTCATATTTTCTAAAGTCATTTTGTGGTCACTCACTCTCTGTCTGTTGTAACCAAACTTATCCTAAATTCTGCAGACATTGGTGCCAGGTAGTGGAGAATTGTAGGGGACAAACCTACAATATGGAACTGGTTAAGGTAGGGCTTCAAACTGGTTCTTCCCAGTTTCGTCATGTAGCAAAATTGCAACAGACCCAAATTTGTAAAATGTGTGTGTACATTTTACATTTCTCCTTCAACAGGAAAAATTCTGCTTGAAGCCTGGGAATGGGTTACTTGAAAGAGGTATAGTAGCCCTTTCAGAAACCCAATACGGGGAAGTATATGATTTCCAAGACTGTGGAAAGCTACACACATTCAAAGAAATCATAGTTGGCCGCCATCATTGAATGGGACACTTTTCTTTCCATCTCTGCCAGTCAAGAGATTCGGTTGTTATGTGGCAATGTAGGATCAGCACTGGATTGTGAATCACAAGGTTAGTGGTTCAAACCCACAAGCTGCTCCTCGGACCTATATAGGGTCACTATGACTTGATGGCATTTAACAACAACACAAGCATGTTGCCCTTATTTTCCATGAGGTAGATTGTGTTCCTAGCAGACTGTCAACACTTAATTTCCCCATTCCAGTACACTCACACTTTAAAAATTCGGGTCTGTTCTGCTCTTTGTCAGCCATGGCTGAGCCAACAAGAACCAGTTCAAAGCCCAGTTTGAGGATGAGTGGTGAGCCTTTTCATTTTTCTGGCTAGAAAGTTGGTAACCCCTACAACTTACTGTTATAGTCATTAATAGCTCTTCTAATATTTAAAACTCTCTGTCTCCCAGGCATATGTTAGAATTACATTTTATGCCCCATCCGCATGGTTGGGGCCTATCTATCATTGCCATAAATTTTTAACAAAATCATTCACTTACTTGTTGGTGCAAAATCCTCCAAAGTGCTGCTTGATTTTGTCATAGCAACCAACAATGTTCAAGATGCTAACTACTTCATCAGCCTGGATTTCTGAGTGTGGACGAAGAGCAGAGCCCCTTGCTGATCAGCAAGGGACGTGAAGCATGAGGCAGAAGCAAATCTTTGCAGTTGCTGGGGCCAAACTGAAAGCAGCTAACAACAACAACAATGGAGTCCCTAGATGGTGCAAATGGTTCACAGGCAACCAACATAAAGGCTGGTAGTTCAAACCCACCAGGCAGTAATGCAAAACAAAGGTCCTGTGATTTGCTTGCCTTAAGATTACAACCAAGAAAATTCTATGGCACACATGGGCTCTCCATGAGTCAAGATGGACTTGATGGCAGCTAGCAACAACAAAGTTAGCATAGTTAGTATAACTTGTTCTACCTGGTGATGTGCCTACTTTACCTTGGGAGCTAGGCCAAATTCTTACCAAGGTAGAAGACTTAAGAGATTTGGTAGAAGATGCCAGGATTATATCTTGCAGCCTACAAAAGAAGTTTACCAAAAGATGACCCATCTAAAAACCTGAGGGTAAAACTACACCTTTCCTAGAAGAAGCTCTTTTGGTTTGAGGCCAGCAGTGCACAGTGGATCTGAAGATTTGAAGGTTTAGCAAAGTAAAATTCTCTTCCTCAAGTCACAGAACTTAGCAAGCTTATTTAGGCTTCAAGAATGAAAAACGTCTATGTAATCACTGAATATTTGAGTCAAAAGAGACTTAGGGATCATCTGATCCAATCTTCCCATTTCACAGATGAGACAATGGAGGCCTTCTGAGCTGTGAAACTATTCCAACATGGAGAGAGAAAAATATTCCAAACTCCCAGATATTAGCATTTGCCTTTAACATCATTAAAGCATGAGGTCTGGAGGAGACCCCATGGAGTCACGGTTTCATATACCAACTATGGACCCTCTTGTTTTAAGTGCCATTGAGTGGGTTTTGATTTCCAGGGAGCAGCTGGTGATTTTAAGACACCGATGAACTGGTTAGTAGGTTAGTGCTGATCCTACAGCACCACATGAGGACTGTAGGTTCTAGGTCCAAACATTTCCCTTTATTAAGAAGGGAAGGAAGCAAATTTTCTCTATTCATCCATGAAGGTGGATTCCACGAAAGCATAAATCTGTGCTGCTGATAATTTCAATGGATTTGGATTTGTTGAAGTGGAAACGGGAACAGAATTTGGTTATAGGAGCCAGAGTGAATAACATTGCCCCAAGTAATAGAGGAAGAGACATAAATATGTGTGTGTGTGTATACATACATATTTCTGTGAAATGTAAAGGGACTGAGAGGCCTGCAAGTTACTGTAAGGCTAGCAGCAGTATATAAAGCAAAGCAATCATGAAAAAACAAAACAACCTGGAGGTGAGGTCGAGGACAAGGGGAAGGTGAAAAGAGCAAAATTACAAGTGGGTTGTCTAGGAACTTACTGAAAATGGTTCTGTTAGCTACAGTGAAACCCCGCTTCTTCATCCCTAACTTATCTGCTGCACATGGATGCCCCATGTAGGCAGATTCTGTGGAGATTCAGGAAGGGCTGAATTTGATATCTCAAATACGTCTTGGCACATGGTTGCACATGTGGAGTGCTGCATTGAACCCTAAAGCTAACT
The DNA here is from genome assembly GCF_000296735.1 of Chrysochloris asiatica. Taxonomy (NCBI): domain Eukaryota; kingdom Metazoa; phylum Chordata; class Mammalia; order Afrosoricida; family Chrysochloridae; genus Chrysochloris; species Chrysochloris asiatica. Next base: position 27,063,955 of record NW_006408524.1, read on the forward strand.
AATTAGATGGAGAAGTCCACAAAGCCAACGTAATCACCCCACAACCCTTTAGAATTCATGGAAATCCTTATTAAGGCCTCGATGCCCATGGAATGGTGCTTCTAGCCCATCTTATGTCGATATTAAGGGAGGCCTCAGCTAACAATTAAGGAGCTCTGCTAGCATAGCGGTTATGACTGGGCTGCTAACCTCAAGGTCAGCAGTTTGAAACTACCAACCTTTCCATGAGAGAAAGATGACACTTTCTGTTCCTGTAAAGATTTACAGCCTCAGAAACTTTGTACAGGGTCGGGATGAGTCGGAACCAACTCTACAGCACACCAACACCACCACCACAGCAAACAGTTGGGATTTCCAGTGTTGAAAATGTGTTGAGATACCATTTCAAGGACACATCCCTTTTTTAGGGTATAAGAGAAGGAACACAGGGATAATGTGCTTGTATTACCATTGTTGTGTGCTGTTAAGTTGATTCCAATTATAGTGACCTTGCAGAACAGAGTGGAACTGGCCCCTAGGGTTTTTCAGGCGGTAATCTTTACAGGAGCAGATGGCCGACTCTTTTCTATTATGGAGCCACTGATGGTATTGTTAAGTGCTGTTGAGTCGCTTCCAACTCATAGTAACCGTGTGTAGGGTTTCTGAGGAGTGGCTGGTGAGTTTGACCCACCAACCTTGCAATTCAAACCAACTTTAGGGTCAAGTGCTTATCCTACAGCACCACACCAAGACCACTAAGTGGATTCAAACTGTATACTATTAATAGGGCCTTTATGTTATTGTGTGTTATTGAGTACATTGAACTCCTGGTGACCCCTTAGGGATGAGTAGAACTGTCCCATAGTGTTGCCAAGGCTGTAATCCTTTACAGAAGCAGATCACCAGGTCTTTCTTCTGCAGAGTGGTTGGTGAATTTGAACAGTTGACCTTTCGGTTAGTGGCTGATGCTTAGCCACTGTGCCACCACTCCTCCAGCACCTGTATGTTCAGAGTACAGCTCCTATAGAACTCTACTGACTCTATGGAAATTGAAGAGTCATGTCTGGTTTGGGTGGGCAAGAGTAGCCTGGCCTCTTTTCCTTATCTTTTCTCTTTTCTAATATTTACATTTGTGTTCAGGTTTCATCTTGGACTCCAAAGGAGGCTTTCATAATTTCTTATAAAAACAACTGAATGATCATTTCCATAAAAATTGGTAAGTTCTCAGGTTAAAGGGTAAATGGTCCACAAGTATCTCTGGCCTACACTGACAGTTCTCTCACCATGTGAGAATATTTTTCTTGGTCCGTCTGACTCTGCTAAACCATTTTTGAGGGGTGGAACATGTCAGGACAACAAATCCAAAACGGATACGGTGTCTCCAGTGATTGAGAGAGAACTCACTGCTTCCATTTGGATTGATTTCATGGTCTCGGAGTCCCTGGGTGGTGCAAATGGTTAGCACACTTCTCTTCTAACCAAAATATTGGAGGTTCAAGTCCACCAAGAGGTGCTTCAAAAGAAAGAGCTGGTGATCTACTCCCCCCAAAGACTAGCCTTTGAAAAACCTATGGAGCACAGTTCTACTCTGGCCACATGGAGACTCCATGAGTCAGAGCTGACTTGCTGGTAGCTGGGTAGTAGTTCATGATCTTGAGAAGGACATAAAAGTTTCATCTCATACCCACTTATCTGGGACCATAGGGAAGCTGGCTTGGGGATTAGGAGAAACCCAAACTTGACTTTATCTCTCCCATTTGCAGAGCTCCTTCCACTTTTACAAAGCGTTCTCACAGACAGTGGACACTCTACTAATCAGATTCCACGTCATCAGCTTCTTGGGCCAATTGATGCCCTCAACTTCTCCTGTTAACAAGACTGGCCGATGATTATGTCAAACAAGCACTCATGGCTACAAATGACTTTCTAATGTTGTGCTTGCAAGCTGCAGGTTGCTCTCCTTTATGGGGTCCTGCAAACAATTTAGAAGGCTGCATCCAGAAGTTTTTCAAAAAAGAAAGAAAATAGGAGATAAAATATAAAGTATATTTCACATGATAAGGATAAGCTTTGTGTTTTGAAATTTTTGTTTGAGGCACATATGTGTATGTGTGAGCGTGTATTTGCTTATGTGTATTTTTGTATATATCTATTGGGCTATTAAAAGGGACTCAAATATTTTGAAAACAATTTGAAAGCTTCTGTTCTAAAATGACTCTTAATAATTGTGTAGTAAAGTTACCGACAGGAAGGTATCATTTCCTACATTTATTTTTAGAAGCTGTACTTATTTAATTTATTCATAATGATTTAATTTAATTAAGTTAAAGCTAATAAGCTATCAATGTGAAGAGACAGGTTGTTGTTTCTTAAAAAAATAGAAATGAGTGATCAAGTAACTTGCTAAAAAAAGAAAAGTACTTTCAAAAAAAGTTTGAATGGAATGACTGAAATACTGGGGAAAATGTTTAAAATTCTAGAACCTCAATTCATAGCTTTTCCTCAACTCATATAGGTATTTAAACTGTAGCTTCTTTAAAGAACTTTAAGAGGGACTAAGGGGGAGCCCCCATCATCTTCTCTACTGAAAGAAGAGGTCTAAAGCTTAAACAATGTGTGAACAAGGGTCTACCCAGGTGGCGATGGAGTACTTGTAGTATATACGGACCTCTTTCTACGGTTCTTGCCACCACTCTTCCATCGGTTTGTCATATCGTGGTGGCTTACGTGTTGCTCTGAGGTTGGAAGCTCTGCCATTGGTGGACAGGTTTCAGCATAACTTTCAGACTAAGACTGACTAGAAAGAAAGAGAGACGGACCAATTCTGAAAGGTTGTCATTGTTGTTTGTTTTTGTGGGCCATTGAGTTAATACTAACTCATAACAGTCCTGTACAGGGTTTCTGAAAGCAGTTGGTGGGTTTGAACTGCTGACTTCGCTGTTACCAATCCAGTACTTATCCTATAGTGCTACGCCAGGTTAGGCACTAAACACCTTATGAAGAGCAGCAGAGCGTTGTCTGATATAGTGCCAGAAGATGAGCCACTCAAGTTGGAAGTCACTCAAAATGTGACTGGGGAAGAGCTGTCTCCTCAAAGTACAGTCAATAACAGGGATGAAGCAAAGCTTTCAGGACCTTCATTTGCTGATGGGGCACAACTCAAAGTGAGAAGAAACAGCTGCAAATATTCATTAACAATCAGAATGCGGCATGAAAGAAGTATGAATCTAGGAAAATTGGAAGTCGTCAAAAATGAAATGGAATGCATAAAGAGTAATAGTTTAGGCACTGGTGTTTGTTATTGTTAAGTGCCTTCAAATTGGTTCTGACTTATAGTGACCTTGTATACGGTTTCCAAGGAATGGCTGGTAAGCTTGAACTGCCAACCCTGCAGTTCAAACTGACATTACAGTCCAGCACATTCATCTATAGCACCACACCAGGTATTAGTGAGATGAAGTGAACAGGTATTGGTCATTCTGAATCAGATAATCATATCATTTACTATGCTGGGAATGAAAAACTGAAGAGGAATAGCACCACATTCATTGTCAAGAAGAGCATTTCGAGATCCATCTTGAAGTACAATGCTGTCTGTGATAGTATAATATCCATATACCTACAAGGAAGACTAGTTATTACCACTATTATTCAAATATACACACCAACCACTAAAGCCAATGATAAAGAAATTGAAGAACTCGACTGATTGGAAGAGATCCATATTTGTGCCCATTCCAAAGAAAGGTGACCCAATGGAATGCGGAAAT
>NW_006408524.1:27068741-27069862 GCF_000296735.1 Chrysochloris asiatica
AGGAGGGACCAGTAGCTGTAGAAAGATATCATGTTTGGTAAGGTGGAGGGTCAGAGAAAAAAAAGAAGACCCCCAGCAAGATGGATTGGCCAAGTTGCAGCATCAATGGGCTCAAGCGTGGCAACAGTAGTGAGGTTGGACCAGGATCAGACAGTGTTTCGTTCGACTGTGCATAAAGTCACCATGAGTTGGCATAGACTCAATGGCACCTGACAACAACAACATCAACTTCTGCAATCTGAAATTGATCAAATATGCAATCAAGATGCATTGATAATGGTTGGGGATTGGAATGCAAAAGTTGGATCAATAGTTGGAAAATATGACCTTGTTGTCAGAAATCATTCTGGAAATCATGTGACAGAATTTTGCAAGACCAACGATTTATTCATTGCAAATACCTTTTTTTCAACAACATAAACATATACACATAGGTATCACCAGATGGAACACACAGGAATCAAATTGACTACATACATGACAAGATACAATGGAAAAGCTCAATATCATCAACCAAAACAAGGCCAGAAGATGACTGTGGAACAGGCCACCATTTGCTCATATAAAAGTTCTGATTGAAGCGGAAGAAAATTAAAACAAGTTCATAAGAGCCAAAATACGACCTTAAGTATTTCCACTCCCTGAACTTAGGGACTATCTCAAGAAAAAAAATTTGATGCATTAGACATTGATGACCAAAGATTTGTGAGATAATATCAAGAACATCATCCATGAAGAAATCAAAAAGTCATTTAAAAGACAGGAAAGAAACAAAAGACAAGAACAGTTGTCAGAAGGGACTCTGAAACATGCCCTTTAACATGTTGTTGCTGTTAGGTGCCATCGAGTCAATACTGACTCAAAGCAATCCTATGCACAACAGAACGAAACACTGCCCAGACCTGGGCCAACCTCACAATTGTTGCCACACTTGAGCCCATTGATAGTGCCACTTTGTCAATCCATCTCGCTGAGAGTCTTCCTTTTTTTCTCTGACCCTCTACCTTACCAAACATGATATCCCTCTCCTGTGACTGGTCCCTCCTGATAATATGTCTGAAGTATCAGAGACGAAGTTTGGCCATCCTGGCCTTTAAGGAGCACTCTGGTTGTACTTCTTC
>NW_006408524.1:27070657-27071990 GCF_000296735.1 Chrysochloris asiatica
CTGCACCTCGGAAACCCTATGCAAATTTTCTATGAACCGACTCATTGGGAGTTAACAACAATAACAACGTGGGGGAAATATTGGGTGATGCAGCAAGACAAAAAGATAATGGAAGGAATTCACAGAGTCACTGTACCAAAAAGAATTGGTCAATGCTCAAACATTTCAAGACATGGAATATGATCAAGAACTAGTGGTACTGAAGGAAGAAGTCCAAGCTGACTGAAGGCGTTGGTGAAAAACAAAGCTCCAGGAATTGACAGAATACAAATTGAAATATTTCAACCAATTGTTGCATCCCCGACAGCACTCAATCATCTCTTTCAAGAAATTTAGAAGACAGCTAGCTGAACCAACCAGTTAAAAGAGATCTATACTTATGCCCATTCCAAAAAAAGGATCTTCCATGATGGAATATGGAAATCATTGAGTAATATCATTAATATCACATGTACGTAAAAGTTTGCTGATGATAATTTTTAAATGATTGTAGCAGTTCATTGACAGGGAGCTGCTAGAAATTCAAGCCAGATTCAAGAGAGGACCTCATAAGAAGAATATCATTGCTGATGTCCGATAGATCTTGGCTGAAAGCAGAGAATTCCAGAAAGATGTTTACTTGTGCTTTACAAACAATGCAAAGGTATTCAACTATGTGAATCATGACAAGCTATAGATAACATTGAGAAGAATGGGTATTCCAGAACACTTAATGGTGCTCACAAAGAAACTGTATATACCAAAGGGTAGTTGTTCTTGGTTTACTGACCTTCTTATTGTTAAGTGCCATCAAATCAGTTCTGACCTATAGTGACCCTGTATAGAGTTTTCAAGGAGCGGCTGGTGTGCTTGAATTGCTGACTCTGTGGTTCAAACAGACTTCGTAGTCCAGCGCATTAGCGCAGAGCACCACACAAGGACTCCTTACTTACCTTAGAACAAGGGAATACTGAATGGTTTAAAATCAGGAAAGGTGTGATTAGAGTTACATCCTTTCACCATACTCAATCTGTGGTGGTAGTGGTGGTGGTGGTTACGTGCCATGAAGTCTATCTGACTCCTACTGACCCCACATAGGGTTTCCGAGGTTGTAAATCTTTATGGGAACAGAAAGCCTCATCTTTCTCCTATAGAACAGCTGGTAATTTTAAACTGCTGACCTTGAGGTTAGCAGCCTGACTTGTAATCACTATGCTGAACAAATAATCTGAGAAGATGGATTATATGAAAATGGCACTAGGTTTGGAGGAAGATGCATTGACAACCTGCAATATGCAGATGACATAACTTAGCTTTCTTGAAGTGAAAGGACTTGAAATACTTATGGATGAAG
>NW_006408524.1:27072245-27073399 GCF_000296735.1 Chrysochloris asiatica
AAGCTACTGTATTTTCAATCACCTCATATGCATGTGAAAGTTGGACAATGAATAAATAAGACTGTGGGAGAATTGGTGCATTTGAGTTACGGTGTTAGAGAAGAATAAAAATTGGAATACAAATTGAACTTAAGAGTGCCATGGACTGCTAGAAGAACAGACAAATGTAGATGAAGTACAGCCATGATGCTCCTCAGAAGTGACAATGATAAGACTTTGTTCACATTTTAATATCTCTCTATGATTTTTGAAGAGATGAAGGGCTTGCCGAAAGTCATTCAATCGTCTATGCCTTCATTTCTTCATCTAATGAATAAAGATAATTTTATCTTTCTTATACATATATTGTAAGGATCAATGAAATAATATTTGTGAAGCAATTAGTGAAGTACCCATCAAATAATAATAAATGCCAAACAGTACTAGAACTATTGTTAATATTTTAAAAGCTGTGAAGAAAATATCCCAAAATTTCCTATTGGTCTCTTTTTAAGAGAAATTTAAATAAGTTGTGACATTTCTAATGCCTAAAGATGTCACTTTCAAAATACAGTGTGCCTGACCTAAACATGGTACTTTCAATGACCTCATATGCATGTGAAAATGGAACAAGTATAAGGATGAACACAGAAAAATTGATGCATTTGAATTATGGTGTTGATGAATATGATTGAAAAGTACCATGAATTTCCAGAGAATAAACAAATCTGTTTTGAAAAATTATGGCTGGACTATTCCTTGGAAGCAATGGTGGCAAGACTTTGTTTCTTGTACTTTGGAAATGTCAGGAAGGATCAATCCCTGGAGAAGGACATCCTGCTTGGTAAAGTAGAGGGTCAGTGATAAAGATGAAGACCTTCAATGAGATGGATTGAAACAGTGCCAATAACAATGGGCTCAAGCATGACAACTATGAGGAGGGTGTAGGACTGAACGTGTTTCATTCTGTTGTACATGGGGTTGATATGTGTTAGAACTGAGTCAAGGGCAAATAACAACAACAACTTTCTCCTCAACCTTATACCCTTTTTTTTCCTCACTTATTTTTTTATATTCTTTGTAGTTATGTAAACAACAACAAAACACCCACTACCTTCAAGTTGATTCTGACTCATAGTTACATAAACTACCAAAATCAATACACAGAATCACTG
>NW_006408524.1:27074602-27077136 GCF_000296735.1 Chrysochloris asiatica
ACAGTGAATAAGGAAGACCATAGAAGAATTGATGCTTTTGAGTTATGGTGTTGGAGGAGAATATTGAAAGTGCCATGGGCTGCCAAAATAACCAATAGATCCATTTTGGAAGAAGTACAGCCAGAGTGCTCCTTGGAGGCTACGATGGCCAAATTTCATCTCTCATACTTCGGACATATTTTCAGGAGGGACCAGCTGCTGGAGAACGATATCATGTTTGGTAAGGTGGAGGGTCAGAGAAAAAGAGGAAGACCCCTAGCAAGATGGATTGGCCAAGTAGCAGCATCGATGTGCTCAAGCGTGGCAGCAGTAGTGAGGTTGGCCCAGAATCTGGCAGTGTTTCATTCTACTGTGCATAAGGTCACTATGGGTCGGTACCAACTCAATGGCACCTAACAACAGCAACATTAATCTGCTCAAGTTTTCCACAAAACAGTGATGGGACAAGTCTGCTTTACATCAGAGGTGTTGTTGTTGTTATTAGCTGCCTCTGGCTCTGTGTGACCCGATGGCCCAGCCCTACACCATCCACATGGTAAACGGGAGATTGGAACCTTGTGCTGCATAGAGTTTTCATTGGCTGGTTTTGAGAAGTAGATTGTCAGATGTTTTTTCTTAGTCCATCTTGGTCTACACATTTCGCTGGAACCTGTTCGTTGCCATAGTAATATGCAAGCCTCCACTGAGAAATGAGTGGTGTTTGTGCGTGAGCTATCCAAGCCCACTGCCATCAAGTCACTTCTGACTCATAGCAACCTGTTTGGACAGTGGAGAACTGCTCTAGAGGGTTTCCAAGGTTGTCAGTCTCTATGGAAGTAGACTGCCACATCTCTCTCCTGCAGAGTACCTGGTGGATTTGGACCACCAACCTTTCAGTTAACAGTTGAGTGCTTTCACCTCTGTACCACCTAGGCTGCTGTGCATGGGATGTTGTTAGGTGCTGTTGAGTCAGTTCCAACTCACAGTGACCTTATGCACAACAGAACGAAACACTGCCTCGTCCTGTGCCATCCTCACAATCGTTAAGCTTGAGCCCATTGCTGCTGCCACAGTGTCAATCCATCTCATTGGAGGTCTTCCTCTTTTTTACTAACCCCCCACTTTAATAAGCATGATGTCCTTCTCTAGGGACTAGTCCCTTCTGATAATATGTCCTAAGTATAAGAGATGAAGTCTTACCAGCCTTCTTCTAAGAAACATTCAGGCTATACTTCTTCCAACACAGATTTGTTTGTTCTTCTGGCAGTTCATGCATGAGCTATGTTGTTGTTGTTGTTAGGTGCCATCGAGTCAGTACCAACTCATAGTGACCTTAGGCACAGCAGAATGAAATACTGCCCGATCCTGGGCAAACCTCACTATAGTTGCCACGCTTGAGCCCATTGATGCTGCCACTTTGCCAATCTATCTCACTGGGGGTCTTCCTCTTTTTCTCTGACCCTCCACCTTACCAAACATGATATCCTTCTCCAGCGACTGGTCCCTCCTGACAATATGTCCAAAGTATGAGAGATGAAGTTTGGCCGTCCTGGCCTCCAAAGAAAAATCTGGCTGCACTTCTTCCAACACAGACCAGTTGGTTCCTTTGGCAGCCCATGGCACTTTCAATATTCTCCTCCAACACCATAATGCAAAAGCACCAATTCTTCTACAGTCTTCTTATTCACTGTCCAGCTTTCGCATGCATATGAGGTTATTGAAAATACCATGGCTTGGGTCAGGCACACTTTAGTCTTCAAACTGACATCTTTATTCTTCAACACTTTAAAAAGGTCTTGTGCAGCAGATTTGCCTAATGCAATATGTCGTTTGATTTCTTGACTGCTGCTTCCATCAGTGTTGGCTGCTAACCTCAAGGTTGGCAGTTCGAAACTACCAGGCGTTCCTTGGGAGAAAAATGAGGCTTTCTGCTCCCGTAAAGATTTACAGCCTCGGAAACCCTGTGCAGGGTCGCTATGAGTCAGAAACGACTCCACAGCACTTAACAACAACAATGCATGAGCTATAGCGAAAATCAATTAAGAATTTGCAAACCTGCAATTGTTTTATTAATAAAGGCAGTAGTATTCCTTGAGAAAGTGAAGCCATGTTTACTAAATACATTTTTGTGTGCTGAGCTCTGAATTAAGTTTTAGGAATGTGAAGGTCACAGACTTCATTCCTGCCTTAAAGGAGCTGGTGAAATTGCGAAAGATAATAAAGTAAACAATTGCAATCAAAGGCCCTGAGAGGTCTGGTGAGGTAAATTTCTGAAGGGTAGAGCAGAGGCACCTGTAGGTACACCCCTCAGTGGAACCCTGGAGGGCAGTCAGAAGCCGTCTAGATGGAGAGAGGCATTCTGACCAGAAGTGTGTGTACACAGATACGACACTGTGTTTTCACAGCATGTTTCAGGAAATGGAGTCGTGAACATGAGACAGGCAATCAGGGACCAGAACTTACAGGCAAATGCTGAGATTCTCCTTCTCTCCCTGCAACGTTCCCCTAACGTTCTGGAGCCTGGAAGAGCCCATGTTGCCCTCAAAGCCCTCCTG
>NW_006408524.1:27077307-27087387 GCF_000296735.1 Chrysochloris asiatica
GTGTGTCCTATGCCTGAGAAGTGTGTCCTATGCCTGAGAAGTGTGTCCTATGCCTGAGAAGCCATCAGTGTTCCCCAGAGACGACCTGGATGGTTATCCCCACAAGGTCTGGTCACATATTTCCTTAATAAAATTCCTCAAACCTGCAATGCTTGAGGAGAAGGCCCTAGAGAGGGCATGCACAGAAGAAACTGAATGCAGCAGAGGTGCATGATCTTGTTCATCCTTTTCTACAATTATCTTCCTGACACCCTCTCCCATGATGGCAAGTGAACTTTACTGATGGTGCCAATTCTCCACCCCCACCCCCCAGGGTCCCCACATTTTTGCCATCTAGCTGAAGCATCAAGAAGAGTCTATTCCGCACCCCTGGGATCTGTTTTGACCATGTGACTTGCTTTGGCCAACAGAAAAGATGTGGCGGAGGTGCTGGTTGGCAGTTCCAAGCCTAGTCCTCCATTTCACTCTTCTTCCTGGAGCCTTGCCTCTGCTCTAAGGACAAGTCCAGGCTAACCTGACAGAAGATGGGAGACTACTGAGTCTCCCCTGCTGAAGTCATTCTAGACCAGTGAATGCCCCAGCTAGCCTGGCAGTTGGCAGCAGAAGCATGAACAAGTCCAGCTAAGATCCTCCAACCCTGACCTAGAAATCAGCAGAACCACTCACCCACCCCTGGTTTTGTTGTTGTGTGCCATTTAAGTTGATTCCAACTCAGCAATCCTATAGGACAGAATAGAATTTCTCTGTAGAATTTCCAAGGCTATGGTGGCACTGTAGGATAAGCAGTGGACAGTTAACTGCAAGATGGACAGTCCAAACCCACCAGCTGCTTCACAGGAAAAAGAGGCTGTCTGCGCCCATAAGATTTACAGTCTTGGAAACCCCATACTGGGACGACAGTGAGTTGGGTTTGGTTAATCTTTGGGAAAGTAAAGTGTGAAATAGTTCTCTTGTGGAATGACTGGATTTGAACCACTGGCCTTCCGGTTAGCAGCTGAGCACTTAACCATGGTGTCACCAGAAGCCATTATCTAACCTTGAGACTTTTAGAAATGATAGTCACTGATCTAAACAGGAGTGGTTTGTACCCACCCAGAGGCACCATGAAACGTCTGGTGATCTGTTTCTTAAAGGTCACAGCCTTCAAAACCCTCTTGTTTTTAAGTGCTGTGGAGTCAGTTCTGACTCACAGCAACCTTGTATAAGGTTTCCAAGGAGCAGATGGTGGGTTTGAACGGCTGACCTTGTGCTTCCCAGTCCAGTGCTGATCCTACAGTGCCACACCAGGAGTCTCCCAGGAGCTGTTCTATTCTGCACACCTGGGGTCAGCATGAGACAGAATCAACTCAAAAGCAACTGGATTTTGGCTTTTTAATTTAGGCTACTGGGTTAGAAGTGCTAACCAATATATTCACCAGCATTGGTTTCTTTTTTGTTTCTCCCTCTCTACAAACACAATGATGGTGGTGGTTATGTGCCATGGAGTCGGTTTGGTTCCAACTCCTAAGTGACCCTGTACAGGATTTCTGAGGCTGTAAATTTTTACAAGAGCAGTAAGTGTCATCTTTCTCTCACAGAACGGCTGATAGTTTCAAACTTGTAACCAATACGCTGCCAGAACTTCTTCCACAAAACCATAAGGAAACATTATTCAGTTGAATTAATTAGGCAGACAAACCCTGCTGTGGCACCTTGGGATAAGCACTGGACCACAAGGTCGGTTTGAACTGCAAGGTGGGATGTTTAAACTCACCAGTTGTTTCTCAGAAACCCTATACAGGGTGTCTCTGAGTCGGAACCAACTTGACCTCGATGGAATTTAACAACCATAGCAACAACCATTAGGTAGAGAGCTTCAGTTGCCATTTTGAGGCCTATTTTCTCTACCCTTTCTGTTTATGTGACTACTAACTGCCCCAAAGAGACACCATTTGTGCTGTGAGATGTGGATTCCATTCTGAGAAAACATGTCCATGTCCCCCTTCATCGGTGCTCCCCAGGCTGAAGCGCAGTGCTAATTCACAAAACTGCTCAAGCCTTCTCTGGGCTTTGCCTCACAGCAAATTCTCACAAAATTGGACCGGAACGGCGGATGTGCTCTGTGGGGGATCCACAGAAGTCTGACCACTGGCTGATGATCATTGCTGTGACTCGCCACAGGCCTTTTTTGCTGGTGCTGAAATGAAAGATGGGAGCTCAGAAACCAAGCCAGCTCGGAGTTCATGTGTGGCCAAATTGTCCTGATGAGAAGGCTGGGAGTTGTAAGTCGAGCCTGACCTAATGGGTGCTTCGTGCCTGTCTGCCTCTTTGTCCAGAGAATGGAGAAATCTATTAGCTAGATCTGTTCACTCACTTCCTAAACACCACAGCCATTTGAGAGACAATCTGCCCATTTCCTTTCTGCTCCCCTAATTGGAACTGCTGACTGGCTCTCATGTACCTGAGTGACTTAAGATGGAGATGCTGAGAGCTCTGGTACCCAAGCATTTGAAAAGGCAGCGGGAGATGTCATTCACGTTGTCTGCGGATGCATTTGGATGGATGTGGATGGCTGCCAGGAACAGCCGGCCTGGAAGGATTCAGTGCAGAGATTGCTGATTTGCCATGACCTCTGCCTGCACTTCAGCAGTGGAATTCTGCAGACTCTAGTGAGTGAGATTGAGTTTGTTTGAAGTCAGCTGGTGAAGAGTCAAGGCTTGTTTTCTGAGCCTTCCTTCAGCATCTTGAGGAAACTCAGACAGGATGTTTCTGAAAGGGACCTCCTGGCTACAGATTTCAACGGCAGAAGGTGGGGGCTAACTCCAAATGTGACATGAGAAACAATTCTGACATGGTTGGTTGATTTCGTTAATCTCTCTCCTGGGTCTATGGATGATTGAAGGGGTTATGGATGAACTTTTTGGTTAATGGGTTGGTAACTGAAGTCAGCATTCCAAAAATGTACTCTGTTACTTAGTCATATCCTGGGAAGGCCAAGCCTACTGCTGTTTGTAAGTGAACAGACTCTTAACTCTCCCAGAAGACTTTGGTGGTATGGGTGGAGATTGGAAGGAGTTTGAAAGGAACCCAAATTTCCTCCCCTTGTAGTCCTGGTGTGGTGTTACAGGATAAAAACTGGACTGTTAACCACAACGTCAGCAGTTCAAACCTACCAACCATTCCTCAGAAATCCCATACAACAGTTTTGCTATGAGTCGCAACTGACTTGAAGGCACTTCACACAACGCAGTTCCTTTGCATTCCACAGAGTCACCAGTTGCTTGATGTCAACTTTGCTTGATGTCAATACCATGCATGTTCCATTTATCAGATTTTCAATGGCCAATTTTTCAAAAGTAGATCACCAGACCATGAGGTGTATTTTTATCATTTCTCTTTAGGCTGACTAGTATTACATTGTTCCATTGTGGGTGTATACCACATTTTCTTTATCCATTTGTCTGTTGATGCATATTCCATCTTTTGGTTATTGTAGTAAGTGTGACAAGGAACATCAATGTGCAGGTTTCTGACTTTGGTTGGACTCAAACTTCTAACCTGTTGACTAGCAGTCAGGTAAGTTAACCATTTATATGACCCAGGGATCCCATTTCACAGGGTTGTTGTCAGGTGCATTCAAGTCAGTTCCAGTTTATAGTGACGCCATGTACAACAGAATGAAACACGGCTGGGTCCTGCACTATGCTCACAATTGGTGTTATGTTTGAGCCCATCGCACACTGCCAATCCATCTCATAGAGGAGCTTCCTCTTTGTTGTTGCCCCTCTACTTTACCAAACACAATGTCCTTTGGCAGAGATGGCTTCCTCCTGCTAGCAGGGTTATTGTTGTTGTTGTTGTTGGGTGCCATTGAGTCGGTACCGACTCATAGCGACCCTGTGCACAGCAGAACAAAACACTGCCTGATCCTGGGTCAACCTCACTACTGTTGCCACGCTTGAGTCCATCGATGCTGCCACTTGGCAATCCATCTCGCTGGGGGTCTTCCTCTTTTTCTCTGACCCTCCACCTTACCAAACATAATAGCCTTCTCCAGCGATTGGTCCCTCCTGACAATATATCCGAAGTATGAGAGACGAAGTTTGGCCATGTTGGCCTCCAAGGAGCACTCTGACTGCACTTCTTCTATTTAAAGAAATCATTCAACACAACTCATCAACTGTCTGTTGGGAACCTACAACATGGCAGGAGCTGTTGGGCATGGGAATTAAGCATGGCTCCTACACTAGTATTGCTCAAGAGATGACTCGCTTTTCTGGTTCTCCCTACACTGAACACAACAGTTCTTCTCTCCCTTCTCTTCTCAGATGTTGTTCCAAGTTCCTGGGAGGATGTGGGAAGAATTTTTCCTTCCCCCAGAAATGTGATGGGAGACTTTCCTTTGCATCTATGCAGGTGAAACTTGTACTGTATTAATTGTTATCACCTTGCATCCCAAATAGATATAAACTTACAGATATAAAAATAAGGTAAAAACGGATAGAATTTAAGGGGAAATATAGCTCTGGTAGCGAACGTAGTGGTTACAAATAGGGCTGCAAACCACAAGGTCAGCAGTTTGAAACTACCAGCTGTTCCGCAGGAGAAAGATGAGGCTTTCTGCTCCTGTAAAGGTTTACAGCCTCGGAAACCCTACACAGGGTCGATTTGGGTCGGAACCGACTCCATGGCACATAACAACAACATAGAAAGGAAGAAACACCAACAATGTGCCCTAAAGTTTTGCATGCTTCTTGTTGGGGTATTTTGTTGTTGTTAAGTGTCATCAAGTTGGTTCCAACTCATACCAAGACAGATTTGTTTGTTTTTCTCACAGTCCATGGCATTTTAAATCCTCTTTTCCAACACCACAATTCAAATGCCTCAATTCTTCTCCAGTCTTCCTTATTCATTATCTGGTTTTCACAGGCCTATGAGGCAATTGAAAATACCCTGGCTTGAGTCAGGTGCACCTTAGTCCTCAAAGTGACATCTTTGGGCTTTAGCACTTTAGAGGCCTTTTGGAGCAGATTTGTACAATGCAATATGTCATTTGATTTCTTGACTGCTGCTTTCTTAAGCATTGATTGTGGAACCAAAGTAAAATGAAATTCTTGACAACTTCAATCTTATGTTCACTCATCATGGTGTTGTTAGTCCAGTTGTGAGTTTTTTGTTTGTTTGTTTGTTTTCTTTACATTGAGTTGTAATCCATTCTGAAGGCTGTATTCTTTGGTCTTCATCAGCAAGTGCTTCAAGTTCTCTTCTCATTCAACAAGCAAGCTTGTGTCATCTGTCTATCACAGGCTGTTGATGAGCTTTCCTTCAATCTTGAATCTGCATTCTTCTCCATCTAGTCCAGCTTCTTGGATTATTTTCTCAGCACACAGAGTGAATAAGTACGGTGGAAGGATACAACTCTGACACACACCTTTCCTGATTTTAAACCACACAGTGTCCCCTTGTTCTGTTTGAACAACTGTCTCTTGGTCTATATACAGTTTCTGCCTGAGCATAATTGGTGTTGTTAAGTGCCATTGAGTCAATTCCAACCCACAGTGACCCTGCAAAAGGTTTCCAAGGAGCAACTGGTGTGCTTGAACCACTGACCTTGCAGTTCAAACAACTTTGAAGTCTGACACATTAGCCTACAGCGCCACACCAGGACTCCTGAACATCATTAAATGCTCTGAAATTCCCATTCTTCATTATGTTATTTATAATTTGTGATGATTTACTTAGTTGAATGCCTTTGCATAGTCAATGAAACACAGGTAAACATCTGTTTGGTATTCTTTGCTTTTAACCAAAATCCAATTTATATCAGTGACATCATTTGTTCTACAACTTCTTCTGAACCATGCTTCATTTTCTGTCTTCTAAACTTCTTGACACAGACTAGCAAGTGTTTCTTTGGACTCGTGTTGTTGCAGGGCCAATGAACCCAAAGTTGGAAAGCTGCTGGCTCATATCACAAGTCACAGAGGTCAGAGGGTAATAAGCTGGATATAGGATTAAGAGTGGGTAAGCTTTGCCAGAACATTCGTATATGTTGGATACAGGCCACACCCCCAAGAAAATTCCCTTTTCCACTGACAGACTGCTCACATCAGATTACAAAATGGAGCATGCTTACATAATGTCTGAGAATCATGGGCTAGTCAAGTTCACACATTACCCTAACTACCACCAAGGCCTAGCACAGTGAATTTTTAAACTAAGGGTCTTGTCTGTGTTTAGAAGAATGTTGGGCAGTGCCAGCTGTCCAGACTTTGGAGAGCTTGAGTCTCTTGTTCCTTGAAAATTAAGTTGGGATCAGTCTCTATACAGGAGGGAAAAGGCCTAATGTTGATTAGCTTCTGTGAGCACCAGAAACATTCCCATGATATCCTTAAGATGGAAGGGTTCTGGAAACTTCCTCCTGGAGGCTCCTCATCACTGAACCCTGAAGGATCTAAGTGCCTTTCGCCACCTCTTTACCTGTATATAATCTTGTATCCCTTCTTATCTCCCTCAGATAAAGGGAGAACATAGCTGAATATGTCCCCACTGGGTTTGTCATACAGCTGACTGATTTATTGGATTAATGTCCATTCTTCTATTGGAAAATCACTCTTAGGTAGTACAATTCATTCCTGAGCAGTCTACATTACCTGTAACACAACTGTGCCGAAGTAGCTCAAAAAACTACAAATTGATGACAAAGGACTTACTCATTACAAGTTAATAAACTGGCAATTGTTGTTAAGTGCTGTCGAGTTGGTTCTAACTCATAGCGACCTTGTATAGGGTTTCCAAGGAGTGAGTGGTAAGTTTGAACCATCAGCCTTGTGGTTCAAACTGACCTTGCAGTCCAGCGAATTAACTCTCAGTGCCACACCAGGACTCCAGACTGATGCTATAGGACGTTTATTCATTTTCATATAAGAGTAAGGATTTCCCATTACCATGATTTAGTCCCCAAATTTAGTCATGTGTGCTTAAACTGAGAAGCAACAGTAAACAATGTTTATAGCTGTCACTCATGTCATATTTATATACATGCTACATTCCCCAACACTTGCACAATTGAGTGCCAATATAAATTGAACAACTTTAAAGACCATCTATGTTTCTCTCCAGTACAAGTATACATCCATTTACATTATAACCCATTTCCATTAAAGATTGGCTGTAGCAGAATTGAATCCAAATGGATACTCAGCCATTGCCTTTTTTTTTTCAACTTGAAGCACAGACGGTATCATTTTAGTTTCTTTGCTTCTTCCTGTGAAAATAACTGTAATATTCAATGGTAAGAAGTAACAGATGAAAGCACATGCGCAATGAATTGCTGCTTTGAGAAGTAACTTTTTACTGCCATGTGTTGGATTCCTGTTCATGTTTTAATATTTCTCTTTATTTTTTGAAGAGTTGTATGACCTGCTGGAAGTCATTTAACCCTCTACACTTCAGTTTCTTCATCTAATGAGTAAAGATGATCATCTTATCTCCCTTATACATAGATTATAAGGATAAATGAAATAGTATATGTGAAGTATTTAGCAAAGTACCTGTCAAATAATAAATATTAGCTGTCAAGCAGTATTGTGATTGTTGTCAATATTTTAAGAGCTAAGCTGAAAAGATTCCTGAAGTCCCTATTGGCCTCTTTTTAAAAGAAACTTGAGTAAGCTCGGCAGTTAGTTTATAATCTTTCTCTATCACTCAGAGACATCACTTTGGAACTAAGGTACACAGCCTGGACCAAATCATGGTCTTTTCCATTGCATTATATGCATGTGAAAGCTAAGAAATTAATAAGGAAGACGGGAGATGAATTGATGAATTTTAATTAAAGTGTTGGTGAAGAATATTGAAAGTACCATGGATTGCCAGGAGAACAAACAAATTTGTCTTGGAAAAAGTGCAGTCAGAATGTTCCTTAGAAGTGACGATGGCAAGGTTTCCTCTCATATATTTTGGATATGTTACTAGGAAAAAGACATCATGCTTGGTAAAATAGAGGGTCAGTGACAAAGAGGAAGACCCTCAGCAAGATGGCGTGACACAAGACTGTAACGAAGGGCTCAAACAAAACAGCATTTGTGAAGATGCAGGACTAGGCAGTGTTTCGTTCTGTTTTACAGAGGGTTTCTATGACTCTAACCTAACTCAACAACATCAAACAACAACACCACTCAAAACCAAGCCCAACACCACTGCCTACACATTTATTTGGACTCATGGCAACCCTTCATAGGGCTCCTGAGACATAGGGCTCCTGAGACTATAAATCTTTGCAGGGGCAGTCAGACTCATCTTTCTCCTGGGTTTTGATCAGTCAATGTTTCCACTAGCAGCCCAGAGCCTACCCCACAGTGCCACCAGAACTCCCTAACACTCAGATCAATTAAAGAAAGAGTTGGAGTCACTGAACGTCGCTGCCATATGACAATTTACTTCCGTATGTAGATACAAACATTATAGAAATTAGAGGTGGAGAGTGTTTTTGTTACCACGGTATACAAGTGAGAAAGTAGGGGCAAAAGACGTCTTGTCTAGTGTCACTGGGTGAGAAGCAGAGCTGAGGATGAAATTGAAATCTTTTGACCCAAGGGTCAGTTTCAATTTCCATGGATTATTCATATAACATGAACCTGGTTGCTTTTCTTAATTTTGGGGTTTACATAAAATATTATCGTGTGTCTTCATGAGTACAGAAAACTCATGTGAAATTGGGACTGTGATTCTGCATCTTTATGTTAATGTATTAACGCTCAACAGCTGCAGCTCGCTACTACTCAACATCATATATCCTTGTTGACATTCCAATAAGAGAAAATATTCTATTTTTGATCGTGCTAAGCTCCTCCTACTCTTTAACCCCACACTCCCACTGTTCCTATGCCCCCCACCCTACCCCAAACTGATATAAAACAGATGGATATATTTTGATTCTTAACTTTCATCCAGAAAAAAACCTCAGATAAGAGTAGTTGCTAATTCATAATAAATTAAACATTTTGTTCTTTTGAAATAGTCTGTCATCCCCTCCAGTTGACACTGAATTTCCTTTGCAACATTATTTATTGCCATTTGTGCAGCAAGGCTACTTGGGAGGACAAAATGGAAAACTTCGTGAAGCGTGCTTGGAGGACCAAGTGATGTGTGGCCGGTTCTTATGGAGCTGTGGACATCTTAGTGATGTGTTAGCAGTTCTCAGCATGGCACGCCGCCTTTGGGTTTTGCAGTTGATACAAGTCTGGAAAGTGTTCTTTAGATGTTATTTACATTTGAACTTGCTTTTTCAATCTGATAGAAAGATGGTGCCTTCTTAGAAAAGGCTAAAGAAAAGAAAAAGGACCCTGAGCAAGGGAGCTCTTGACTCTGGAGCATACCTGCTACCTGTTTCCAGATGCCAACCTGGGCCCACACTGCAGGTAGCAAGGTTCAAGCAGCAGAAAAACCAACCAGTGGCTACCAGGTCACGTTAAATTCATGCCAACGCCATGTCTGTCAAAGCAGACCTGTGCTCCACAGGATGTTCAATGGCTGCCTTGATGGAAGAACATTGCCTAGCTTTTCTTCCTACGTGCCTCTGGGTAGACTTGAACCTCCAACCTTCTGATTAGAAATTGAGTGTATTAGCCATTCACACCACCCAGATATACCTGGCCAGTAGAGGCAGCACAATTAAAGAGTTTCAGAGGCAGAAAAGTCTTCTAGTTTCTGCATCTAGAAAATGGAACTAATATTATCTACCATTCCTCTCAGAATTGAAATGTGATCAAATATGCAACACATCAGATGCACAGAAGGCAACTATTGTCATTATCAGTGGCATTATTTATAACAATAAATGGTAGATTAAAAATCAATATATAAGAAGAAATCGCCAATGAAGGGAAGCTATAGGTCCTCAGAGGTCATCAAAGGTAAGGGGCATGATTGTCTGCTGGACACTGGGAAAGGGAAGTCTGAGGAAAAGCAGGCTGTTGTTGGCATCATCTCAACTCTCACAAAGCCACTGTCGTCAGGAAAAGCCAGAAAGCTCTTGTGGAGAGAAACATCTGCACAATCTCTCCAAGACAGAACCATCACGGGGACCATGCCACATAA
>NW_006408524.1:27088367-27101442 GCF_000296735.1 Chrysochloris asiatica
CCAAGTGGCAGCATCAATGGACTCAAGCGTGGCACCAGTAGTGAAATTGGCCCAGGATCGGGCAGTGTTTCATTCTGCTATGAGTCGGTACTGACTCGATGGCACTTAACAACAACAATGCCACATAACCCTCCAATAAGATGGGAATATCATGAGGACCATGCCACATAACCCTCCAATAAGATGGGAATATCATGGGGACCATGCCACATAACCCTCCAATAAGATGGGACTATCACAGGGACCATGCTACATAACCCCCCAACAAAAGCAGACACTCTTTTGTTGCATCATCATTTCTCCCTCTACATTGGCTCGGTGATGATATGTCAGTGTACCTTGAGATCTTTAGGTTCTCAGCGTGAGTGTTGATTATGGCCACATAACCTCTGGGGAGCACATCTCAGCAAGGAAACTGTAAGTCCAAGCAAACAATGGTGAAACAGAAAAGAAAGTTTAGTAAATCCAAAGAGGGGGAAAGAGAGACTTCTTCTGAATGTCCTAGGAGAGGCTAGCCATTGTTTTTATTTTTAATTTTAAATTCCTCTTACTAGACTTCTGTTATCACAATAACTATGCTACTTCCATAGGGCAAAGGAAATATTCAATACGTGATTTTTTTTTTTTTTTTTTTAAGTTCTGAGGAGCCTTGTCCCTTTAGAGAAATGATCTCTTCACTTGTTTTCTCAGACACTGCATATCTTTGTTTCCCTTGAACCCACTAACTACTCCTTCTCAGTTTCCCTTGCTAGTTCCTCTTTGCCACCAGACCTCATAGCACTGACGTACCCCAAGCTGTATATGATTAACATTTCTCCTTAGTCTTCTTCATCTAGAATTGTCTCACTCCTTTGTATGTTTCTTGTAACATTAACACCAAAAGTCTGCTTATTTTTGTAGGATTTTTGTTTATAATGATTTTTAAAGAATGCCCTGTTCACCACACTTCCTCTATGCAGACTGTGAACCTTTTAGTGTTCACAGTTGCATGCTGTCAAGTTGGTTCTGACTCACAGTGACCTTGTATAGGGTTTCCAAGGAGCAGGTGGGTTTGAAGCATTGACTTTGCAGTTAGCAGTATAGTGTGTTTGCCACATCCCACAGACTGCGGTCCAGCACTGGATAGAAAGATAAGATGGAACCAGAAGACATTATTGTCTGTGAAGAGTTCCTAGAGTTTGGTAAGCCAAATGTGAAAGTGCACACCCAGAAATAAAGCAGGGATTAAAAAACAAGTACATGTAACTAGTGTAAGTCACTGGGACTGTTACAGTATGTCCATTAACCTCGCAGCATATCTAAGTGATTTTACATCTGCAATATTTGGGAAAGTGGGAAATGTCTGGCATCATAATTACTAGTTGGCGTCCTGAATTTTCAGAAATCTAGTAGAAGCCAGGATGGAGAGATTATGTCTCTCACACTTTGGACATGTTGTCAGGAGGGATCAGTCCCTGGAAAAGGGCATTATGGTTGGTAAAATGGAGGGTCAACAAAAAAGAGGAAGACCCCCAAATAAAAGAATTAGCACAGTGACCACAGTAATGGGTTGAAGAGGAGCAACAATTGTGAGGATTGTACAGGACTGGGCAGTGTTTCATTCTGTTGTGCATAGGGTCACTATGAGTTAGAACGGCTCACTGGTATCCTACAAACACAGAAGCAAGTGTGACAGACATGAAACTAGTTATACAATATAGGATGAGAGCATAAACCTGGAAGGATTCCAGAAGACTTCACTGAACAGTTATAGATAGTTGTGTTAGCCCTTAAAGGCTGAAGAGGATTTGGACAGGCACAGATGGAGAGCAGGGCATTTAAACAGAAGAAACTAGTATAACCCAAACACCCCACAACTGACCCTCACCCAGCTGAAAGTGACAAGACACTGGAAAAAGATTATAGTCATGAAGTAACCAGTGTCCTTGTCTTGTAGAATGTTCTACAATCTGGATGTGGTTGATTCCTTGTGGTATGGCCGGGTTAAATGTGTTTGATGAAAAGACTAAGTCAATGAGAGGGTACACTTCCCATCATGCCACATATCAGGAAGCACATATGACGTTTGTCTCATGACTGAGAACACTAATTGGGATCACTTGGTTAGGTATTCTGCAGTTCTCTCCATTGTAATTAGTAAGCAATCTACAGGGTGATAATGTGAGACCATCGCAACATACCATCCAATGGTTTACGCTATCTGTTGATGAACCTTATCTGGATCAAAAATTACATCGGTAGGCCTCATTTGTAATTTAGCTGTTCTTTAATAGTGGTTCCTCCACTCCAGCAATTAAAGATCAGTTATAGCTTGTTGTTGCCTGTTGTCTAAGAACTTGAGACCAAAGGGAATCATCCAATTCTATGAAAACACGTCTTATGAAATAGAACACATGTTAGGAAAACAGCCAAAAAAACACTGTGTGGCTATATTTTAGAAATAACCATGTATTTTATAAGAGGGATCGCTCTTGTACTAAGATTTAATATAGTCCAAGATGTTCAGCTTTTGTAGTTTGTGGAAGAAACACTGTAATATGTCATTTAACATCATAAAGGAATTTCATGTCTATCCACTGATAACTCATTGGCAATACACCACAGCTGTTAAGAGGCAGTTCAGGAAAAAGAAAGGGGGGAAAAACCCCCACAGTCAACCATCTGACTTTAATTAGGAAAGAGAATAGTCCCCAAATGTATAAGGATGAGGTCTTTTGCAGGTCAGAATATTATAGTAGAACTTGAAAAAAGGTAGTTTAATAGCCGTGGTATAATTCACCATACAGGTATAGACTAGCCCATGCTTTAAAGAATTTTGTAACATGGAGATACTCTCTTCTCTCTCTAGTGACAAAGAATCATCCTTTGTTGTACAAAAATGTTTTTAAAACTACTTAAATAGTCCACAAGTTATTAGAATATGTAATAAAAAGAAAAGATCCTATTTACAGTACAGGGGGCTTCTAACACTTCATGGAAAAATGGAATGAAAAGATAATTGGACTTTTCCATGAATTTCTTGAAGCCCCCTCATAGGTGGTTGGTGGTGGTTGTGTGCCTTTGAGTCAGCTCCGACTCAGAGCAGCCCTGTATAGTGTTTCCAAGGCTGTACATCCTTACAGGAGCAGAATCAGTGTCAAGTATTTGGAAATAGACCTTAAAAGGTACTTACAATCAGAGGTTTAAAGTGTTCCTGAGTGAGACAAGATTTCAACAAATGAAAGATAAAGAGAGTTTCAGTATCATAAATACATTAAAAATTTCCCGTTGACCTATATATTTAACAAATTGCAATAAAAATGTTTACAATATTTTTGACAAAACAAGCTGATTCCAAATTTCACATCAAGAATGACCAAGCTATAATAGCCATTAAATTTCCTTTTAAAACTCTGAAAAAAAATTAACAATATATAATAGAACCAGCCCTATCAGGCATGGTAGTGTTATAGTTGCTGTTATATGCCATGGAGTCAGTTCTGACTCATAGCGACCCTGTACAGGGTTTCTGAGGCTATAAATCTTTACGGGAGCAGAAAGCCTCATCTTTCTCCCATGGAACAGCTGGTAGTTTCAAACTGTTGACCTTGACATTCGCAGCCTGATTCATAACCACTATGCTACCAGAGCTCCTTTGGTAGCGTTGTTGTTGTTAAGTGCTGTAGAGTTGATTCTGACCCATAGAGACCCTGTATAGGGTTTTTGAGGAGCAGCTGGTGAGCTTTAACTTCCGACCTTGCAGTTCAAACAGCTTTGCAGTCTGGCACACTAACCCACAGCGCCACACCAGGACTCCGCAGTGGGCTACAAATTGGACTAATAACCATAAGATCAGCACTTTAAATCTACCAGTGAACTCGCAGGAGAAAGATAAGACTTTCTGCTCCCATAAAGATTTACAGCTCTGTGCTTATAAATCAAGCTGCTAACCTCAGGGTCAGCAGTTCGAAACTACCAAGCTGTTCCACAGGAGAAAGATGAGGCTTTCTGCTCCCGTAAAGATTTACAGCCTCGGTAAACCCATACAGAGTAGCTATGAGTTAGAACCGACTCCACGGCACATAACAACAACAACAGATATTAAAAATACATTATGGTAGTGGTGGTGATTTTGTGTTATCAAGTGGGTTCCAACTCATAGTGGCCCTGTATAGGGTTTCCAAGATATGGCTGGTGAGGTTGATAGTAGAAAGTCTCATTTTATTGAGGTTAGCAGCCCAAGTAGAACAGGCCAAGTTAGTACACGGATAAACTGACATCAGTGTACCTAGGAACGGTCGATAGGCCCAAATTCATGTAGAAATTAAGACTCTGCATAGAGGATACACACTTGTACATACCAACAGGTATGAGTTAAGTGGTATTTTAAATCATTGGAGGAAAATTAGATTATACAATAAAAAGAGTTTGAATGGCTGGGTAGAATTCTATGAAAAAAAAATAAAATAAAATACAGTGAACCCATACTTCATATCTCACCCCAGAATAAATTCCAAATAGAGATTTTAAAAACTTAAATGTCAAAAAAAAAAAAAAAAAATGAGGCCTTAGAAGTTCTGAATGTTTATTTATACATGTATTGATAAATCTCTGGAACCATCCTCAAGAAATTGGTAGCATTGATTACCTCTGGGTAGGGACACCAGGCGATTAGACATGTGTGAGCGGAACTTTTGAGCCATGTGAAAGCTGGCAATTTTTTTTTTTTTAAGTACAGATTGTGAACATGGATATTTCTAACTGATGTGATTGCTGAACAGAGTTGGCATTCAATAAATATAAATCCTTGGGAATGCTAAAGAACAAAATGTTAGTCTTTGTGGCCTGAGCTCTTGAGGTAGGCTGAGGAAGCATGGAGTAGGCATGGGGACAGGTAAGAAATAGATAGGGCGGGGAGGAGTGGAGTGAGAGGAATGATGTGGAGACCCAGTTACATACATTTGGTATCCAACATAGTATTTAGGAGCCTTGGTGTGTCGCTTTAGGATAAACACTGGACTGCTAACAACACTAATCACAAGGTCGGCAGTTCAAACCTACCAGCCACTCTTGGAAACCCTGTACAGGGTCTCTATGAGTCAGAACCGACTCAGTGGCACACAACAGTACTTAGCACAGAATCGGGGTTCATTTCATATATATTGAGCAGGGGGGGAAAATACGGTTTAAAACTGATATAAAGAGCTCTAACTTCTTCAAAATAGACCTGTAAAATCCCCACAGACCTAGGACACTGGACATTTCAGCTATAATTGACTTCTCCTACCCCCACTTAGAAGTCCTTGGGTGGCACTGTGGGTTAATGCACCAGACTGCAAAGCCATTTGAACTGCAAGGTTGGCGGTTCAAGCTCCCCAGCTGCTCCTTGGAAAAACTATATAGAGTCACTATGGGTCGGAACTGACTCGATGGCACTTAATAACTACAACAAACCCCCATTTAAACTACTGAAAAAGAATAGGACCTACCCTGGGCCTGCTTGTCTTCATTCCAATTTTGTTTTCAACTTGATTTTCTCTCATCTTCTTTCTGTACTAAGAGATCTCCCTTCCCTAATTGATTCAAAGTGAGTATCCACTATATATCAGGCACTGTGCTCAAATCTTTGAGATAGCTAAAGATAAAGATTGAAGAATGGCTTTGAAGAAGATTATTCGGAGTGAGAAGGAATGTGGGTTTTGAGGTTCAAGGAGTTGGGCCCACTGTTGGCTCTTACATTACCTGGCTGAGTGACCTTGGGCCTGTTACCCTCCCATTTTTATCATCTGCAAACAGTATGATGAGCACAAAGAAGAAATGAATTGTGTAAATGCCATTTATTGTATTGATTGTGCAGCAAAAAGTCTCTGTTTTTTACCTCCTTGTGTTTCTTTCCATTTTACTTTCTTTAACCTCCTCCATTTTCCTTTTCAGTCTAACTTTATTATTTCTTATTCAGGCCTTTCTCCTTTCCTCTCCCAAAGCTAGAAGAGAGCTGCTCAATACTATTCAGTCTGGGAGCAATACAGATCTCTCCAGAGACTCTTCCCTTGAACTTCGGACACTTCACCTCAAATAACTTTCGCTATTAGTCTTGAACATTATAATGGGGAGAGGTTTTTTATGCAAGACTTTTCTGGCTGCCTGGAAGCTGATTAGAAGAACGACATGCAAGTTTGCCATGCACTGAAGGAAAACGATCCATGTTGCTGCAACCAAAGCCTCAGAATTTGAGATTTGGGGCCCAAAAATGCCCTGAACCAGTTTGTGTCTCAGTCTTGGCAAAAAAATTTTTTTTAAGTCTTTACATTTCACCCTTAATAGAAATAAACTCTACAGTCACGTGACCCAAAAGAATAATTTCAAGTCTTTGGGAAATGATCTCCACTCTTTGATGACCTTTGTGGAAGAAGCAATATTCTACCCCTCCCCCCCCCCATTCTAATACTCAGATTATAGGAAAGCAATCCATTTTTATATTTATGCTTTCCTTTATGAGTCTGGTTGAAATAAAACGCTGGCTGGAGGTGCATTGGAGTTATCTGTACAGAGTCTCAGCAGAATTGAAAAGAATAGAATCCGCTGGTTTGGCGCAAAGACTCAAAAGTATAACCATTTCATTTCTTCTTCCAAAGATCCTTTTTTGTGGTTTTTGGTTCTCTTCCAATATTCATGTTTACCAAAATCCCATAGAAAACAAAAATTATGTTGTTATTTTATTTTTCTTTTCCACTCCCCGTAATCCATTTAAGTCAAAACTGGACAAGAGAGAGAAAATTTGTAGCTTTCAAACACCATTAGTTTGCTAATGATAGCTTTCATCCTTTGACAGTTCTCAGACTGATAAGATGCTCCAAACCGGCACACGAAGGAGGAGGGCCATTTATAGGACCCGTCTCTGTCTCTGCAGCTTGCACATGTTTTCAAACATAATTTCATGCCTGCTTTCTGACAGCTCATTAAACAAAGGCCTCTCGGTGCCTATATTGCCCGTCTCCCTGCTGAGAGTGTAACATATTTACGGCCATTGCAGATTGCTGGCTGCTGGCGTGCCTTCCCAGTGGCCTGCCTGCCAACTGCTTATCAGTCTCCCCCAAAGGTGGCATCCTCCTTGTTTGTTTAGGTAGGGATGGCCCTGCATTTGACCCTGGGAGACCAGCAGCAGAGTGATTAGGACTGGCTCTGTACCGACTAGATAAAGGCAATCATGCTCGTGAAGACAGCAGCGCTGGGCTGCTCTGGGGGAGCTCCTAGGCTAAGCGCCCCCATTCACCAATGCGCTGGCAGTTGTTAGCTCGACAGCTGGCAGCATGCAGACCTTGGGGGATTTCTGCCTCCGAGAAAGCAAACAAGGTTTCGGGAGTGTTGAAGAGCTATCTGGGGCTGCGTACAAGGGTGATCAGAGCTGCGGGCTCCTAATTACCTGCCTCTTGACTGCCATTAAACCGTCATTACGGATCCAAGCCCATAAAAGCCCCTATGAATGCAGCACCTTATACTTTTTTATCCCTTCCTCCTGTTTTTGCCAAAAGCATTTTGCTGGGGTCCTAGGAGGACAGATGAAGACATCTTGGATGCAGTGAGAGGCTACAGCCACATCCATCTGCCATTTCAGGCTCTGACAAAATGGGTAACAGGTTTCTGCCACCTAGGTGATCTTTTCCATTGAATAGGAACTGAGATAAAGGGGAGGACACCGATGAAGGAGGGAGAGCAAGGCCTCTTTCTTTTCAGCCATTTCTCAGTTAATTCAGGTGCAGATGAAGGGCCAGGCTTCACGAGTAGGGTTTTTGGCAAAGTCACTGGTGAATTTGGACCCAGAAACACCTGTGCTACTGGGATTCGTCAGGTCCTGATTGTGGTGCCACTGGTTTGCCTTCTCCGCAGATGGTGACGATGACTATTGCATTCTGAGCACCTCCTATGAATGAGGCAGTAGGTTCAGTGTTTTCTTACCGATATCATTTCCTTTCATACTAACCATAACACCCTGAGGCAAGGCACACTAAACCCATTGCACAGATGACAAAATGGAAACGCAGATTATAAACCTCAACCAAAATCCCAGCTTGTCAGCAATTGAATTCTGGTCTGTCAGATTCCAAAGTCCCTAGTTCTAACCTCCAAGCCTCTGCTGAATTGACTACCCGACTTGTATATCATTTCAGAATTAGTTATTGCTAAGTTTGAGACCCTCAGTATGACAAAAGCTTAATGCACTTGGTTGCTAAGCTAGACTGGAGGTTCATAGTCCACTCAGAGGCACCTCAACAGAAATCTACTTCTGAAAAATCAGTCACTGAAAAACCCTGTGTGGCAAGAGTTCTACTGACACTTATGGAGTCTCACAAGTTAGAGTCGACTCTATAGTAACTGGGTTTTGTTCTCTAGTTTCCGCCTGGTAGTTCTCACTCTCCAACATACATGAATAGTAATCCAAAAGACTCCTAGACATTCTGCTTTAGGAACACTCCCAGACAGAGGACCAATAATCTTTATTTTTCTGAAGTACTCAAGGTGATTCTGATGCAGGGGACTTCTGGTCACACATTGAGAAGCCATTTCCTAACCTGGGAGCCCCGTAAGCAGAGTACCTAGCAAAGTACTCCTGGCATGTACTAACTGCTCAATAAACAGCAAACAGAGGATTCCTTTCTATTTGATTTTTTCCTCTTTCTCATGTTTCTGAAGAGTACTGCTGGTTAAGCATTTGGCTGCTAACAGAAAGGTGAGGCTCAAACCCACTAGCCAAAAGAAAGATGTGGCAATCTGCTTCTGAAAAGATTTACAACCTTCAAAGCCCTGTGGGGTACTTGGAGTTGATTCAGAGTCTTGTCTTTTTTGTTGTTGTTCATTGTTTCTTTTTGTTTTTCTTTAAATTGTATTTCTTTTGCTGTTACTGCACAGTTGCATACATCGATTCTACATGTGCACTTTAACGATAGTGATTGTATTCTTGGAGTTGGGGAACCATTTTCACCTCCTTTCTGAGTTGTACCCCCTCCATTGACATCAACTCACTGCCCCCTCAGGCCTCCATCTCATCTTTTGAGGTGCTATTGTGAATTTGGTCCTCTATAGATAGTTCTTAAAAGAGCATAACACTCAACAGCAGACTTCAGAACACTTAAGAAAACTTCAGGAGATATTTTTTGGCTTAAGGTTTAAAAATTATCTCAGGACAATGGCTTCAGGGGTTCATCCACTCTCCATGGTTGCAGAAAGCCTAAGAGTCCATACAGATCTTGCATTAAACAGTATTTAATCCTCTTGGAAGGAGGCAGGGAATATTCTTTTATAAGCAAAATTTATTTTTCTAATATGCCCTGAGTACTAGAAAGACAATGTCTTCGTAGTCATGTTGCCTCTGTCCAAGGTGAAGACAGCTGAATCCCCTGTGACCTCCAGCAGTTCAGCATGGAGGGGGCCCTGCCAGACCCTGTCATGTCATTGAATATTTACAATAGAATTATGGGTGCTTGAAAGCATTCACAAATGTACTTTTGTTAGTGGATGTCTATAATATTGTATTTATTACATACAAAATGGTTTGCTACATTGCTTACAAAAAATTTCAATTCTAGCTTGTTTTCTGGGGATGGTCCATAGTTTTGTGCATGCTACAATTTCTGCACACTGACTCAAGTATACCTTAATTCTTTATGCATATTATTTTTTAATGATTCCTACCTTGTAAAGTAGATATCATTATCTCTATTTTATGGATAAGGAAACTGAAGTTCAAAAAAGTAAGTAACTTCCTAAAATGGCAGAAACTAGATTTTAAGCTCTGTATGATTCTAAAGTGAAACGAAATTTCTAAAGAACACACTGTTAAATTTAAAACTGAACAGAAAAGTGCACTGGAAGGAAATAATGGCACTTATTAACAATGGTTGTATTTGGGAGATGAGATTTTAATTCTTTATCCTTTTCTGTATTTTCTCAATTATCTATGTTTAGTTGTTATAATCTGGGAGAAATTAGCAAGCATGCATGTACACACATCACACATGTATACTTCTAGGGAATGCACTATTGCACTAGCTGGCTAAACTTAATTGTAGTTGATTTAGCCAAAGATTTTTGGTTCAGTAGTTCATTCAAATATATGGGGTTTTAATCAAGATATACACACACAAACAAAAATCACAGAGCAAATATTAGAGCACAGTAGGGCTTTCTAGTAATTAAAAATATTCTCACCATAATGAAACTAGATTACTGCCAGTGGGAGAAGTTTGGGATTGATTCTTAGCAATAGAAAATGCAGTATTTGCTTTAATTTGAAAGTCAACTTTTTTTTATTATTGAGATGTTTATGACTAAGCTGACTGTGAGGTGAAAGTGTTTCATGAGTTTTCCATCACTCTATAATTCCATAAGGATCCTGGTGGTTCATTGGGTTAAGAACTGGGCTGGTAACCTCAAGGTTGACAGTTCAAACCCACCAGGTGCTCTGTGAGAGAAAAATGAGGCTTTCAGTTCCCATAAAAATGTATAGCCTTAAAGACCCAATGGAGCAGTTCTAGAGTGGGTATAAGTCAGAATCAATTTGACGGTAGTGGCTTCCTGGTTTTGGTTAAAACCTAATAAGAAAATATTATTTTTATTGATCTACATTGCACTCACCAAAATCTCATTCATTCCAGGGGTTAAATAATTGATCATAATAATTAAGACCCATTCTGTCATAAAATGCAATTTAGAGGGCACAGACATTTTCTTTCCAACAGAATCTAGTAATAAGCTTGTGCATAGTAAAGCCGCAGTATGTTGGTGGGAGTGGTGGTGTTCAGTGTTCTTAAGTTGATGTTGACTCATAGAGGCCCTGAATAGGGTTTCAGAGGAACAGCTGGTGGGTTTGAACTACCCACCTTGTGGATAGCAGTCCAGTACTTATCCTACAGTGCCACACAGTGCATTTTCTTTAAGTTGTTTTAATTCTGGCTTAAGGCAGCACATTAAGTTGCCTCGCACAACTTAATCCTCCCTCTCACCAAGAAATTCTAATAGCCTGGAAAAAAAATATATAAAAAGAGGGAAAGAAAAAAAGAAATTCAACAAGGAAATGACCAATGCCTGACAACTACCAACTTTAAAAAGTGACAGCAATGAGCAATCCGAGAGAATGAACCTATGCCTGTTTCCCCTCAAAGCCAACCTGATGAGTTGACCAGTTCCAGGGCTTATGGCCAGTGTCCCCAGATTGAATGGGCAGTCTCATCTTTCCCCTACTCTTACATTCATGAAACATTCGAAAAACATACCCCCTCTCTGTGGCAGCAAACAAGCATGAGATATTCACAATTTATAACCTGAGTTCTTAATTACTTTGGTTTCACAAATTTTGTTACTTTCTGTTACACGTTTTCTTAAAATACAAAGAAAATTATACCCCAACAAATTAAACTTTTGTCTAGTATAAAAGCATATCTTTGTCCAATAATCCTGGGAAGTAACTCAAACACCTCTGTGGGTTTTTTTTGTTTGCTTGCTTTTGAAGCCTTTGGTAGTGGCAGCCTTTGCCGTCTTGTGGATTCTGACACACAGCTTGCTGTTGTTAGGTGCTGTCAAGTTGATTCTGCTGCCTAGTGATCCTATGTACAACAGAACAAAACACTGCCCAGTGCTGCCCCATCCTTACAGTCCTACCCTGTTTGAGCTCATTGTCGCAGGCTCTGTGCCAATCCATCTCATTGAGGATCTTACTATTTGATGCTGGCTCTCCTGATGCCCAAAGTACATTAGACAAAGTCTCACTGTCCTCACTTCTAATGAGCATTTGATGTGTACTTCTTTCAAGAGAGATTTGTACATTCTTCTGACAGTTCATGGTATATTTAATATTCTTTGCTAACACCATACTTCAAAGACATCAATTCTTTTGGGTCTTCCTTATGAATTGTGCAGCTTTTACATGCATATGTTGTTCTTGCTAAGTACTGTCTAGTAGATTCCAACTCAGTAGCCCTGCTAGATAGGGTTTCTGAGGAGCAGGTTTGAACCACCAACCTTGCAGTTAGCAGTCTGGTTCTTATCCTACATTGCACACCAGTTATCCTACAGGATAAGTACTTATCCCACAGCGCCACACCAAGACTCCACATGCATATGAGACTTTGAAAATACCATGAATTGGGTCAGGTATGCCTTAGTCCTCAAACAATCTTTGTTGTTTTTTAACACTTTGAAGAGATCTTTTGCACAAGATTTACCCAACGTAGTAAATACAATGCCATTTGATTTCCTAACTGCTGATATCACAGATGTTAATTGTGGATTCAACAAAAATGAAATCCTTGACAACTTCAATTTTGTCTTCATTTACCATGATGTTGCTAATTGGTTGTGAAGCTTTCAGTTTTCTTTATGTTGAAGTGTAATCCATTTAATCTTCATCGGTAAGTGCTTCAAATCGTCTTCACTTTCAGCAAGCAAGGTTGTGTTATCTGCATATCAGGTTATGAATGCGCCTTCCTCCAATCTTGCCATGGTGTTCTTCTTCATATAGTTCAGTTTCTGAGATTATTTGCTCAGCATACAGATTGAAAAAGTATGGTGAAAGAATATGACCCTGATATACACCTTCCCAGATATTAAACTACACAGTAGCCCCTTGTTCTGTTTGAACAATGATCTCTTAGTCTACGTACAGGTTCTGCATAAGTACAATTAAGTGTTTGACAATTCCTACTCTTTGGCAATATTATCCACACAGTCAAATGCCTTTGCATAGCCAATGCAACACAGGGAGACATATTTCTGGTATTTTCTGCTTTCAACCAAGACCCATCTGATCTAAGTAGTGAAACCTTCATTTGACATCCTCTTCTAAATCACGCTTGAATTTCTAGCAGCTCTCTGTTGATGCACTGCTACAGCCATTTTTAGATTATCTTCAGAAAATTTTACTTGCATGTGATATTAATATTGTTCAATAATTATTACATTCTCTTGAGTCATCATTTGTCTTGAAGAAATCGATCATTTGTTCTCCAGCATCAGATGGAAAAGCTCCATTTCATCAGTGAAGACAAGGCCAGGGGCAGACTGGAACAGACCATCAATTACTGATATGCAAATTCAAACTAAA
>NW_006408524.1:27103412-27105254 GCF_000296735.1 Chrysochloris asiatica
GAGATGGATCAGCCAGGTGACATCATTGATGGCATCAAGTGTGGCAGCGGTAGTGAGGTTGGCCCAGGATCGGACATTGTTTCGTTCTGCTATGCATGGGGTCGCTATGAGTCGGTTCCGACTCGATGGCACCTGACAACTTGAGTCATCTTTCTTTGGAATGGATATGAATATCAATCTATTCCAGTTAAATGACCAGGTAGCTGTCTTTCAAGTTTCTTGGCATAGATATGTGAGCACCTCCAGTGCTGCATCAGTGTATTGAAACATTTCAATGGACCTTCCATCAATTCCTGGAGTCTTGTTTTTTGCCAACGCCTTCAGTGCAGCTTGGAGTTTTTTCTTCAATACTATTGGTTCTTGGTCATATGCTGCATACATGATTGAATATTGACCAATTCTTTTTGGTACAGTAACTGTTTCCTTTCCATCTTTTTCTTTCTGATGCTTCCTGAATTGTTCAATATTTGCCCATTTCTTGTTAAGTGCCATTGAGTCAGTTCTGATTCACAGTGACCCTGATTCATAGTGACCTGCTAAGGAGCAGATGATGGATTTGAACCTCTGACCTTGCAGTTAGCAGTCCAGCGTTTATCCTACAGCACCACACCAGGACTCCTCTATTCCACATGTTGTTTACTGTGTGCTGTCGAGTAATTTCTGGCTCATAATGATCCTGTACAGGGTTTCTGAGAGTCACTGTTGGGTTTGAACTGCCCACCTTGTGGTTAGCATGCTTAGCAGTCCAGTGCTTATCCCACAGCATCACACCAGGGCTCATTTTGCCCATAGCATCCTTCAGTACTGCATATCAAGGATTGAATTTTTTCTTCAGTTCTTTCAGCTTGAAAAATACTGAATATGCTCATCTCTCTCACATCTGGGCGCACTAACAGTAGAGTACCAACTGGCTAATTCGGTGCATTTACCTAAGCAAATTATTTTTTTAAATCAGGTGTCATGGCCTATACTTTACCAGATTGGGGTTCAATGCCCCAATATAAAATCTGGCTTGTCCTTAAAATACCATATGCAATCACTTATTAAGAAGTCAAGGCACCAACTTAAATATCTATTCACTTATCTTAGTCTAAATGTAAGACTCCTGGTGTGGCACTGTGGATCAGCATGGACTATGAATCACAAGGTCAGCAGTTCAAACCCATCAACTGCTCCTTGAAACCCTATACAGGGTCATTATGAGTCAGAACTGTCTCCACGGCACTTAACAACAGTCTAAATGTAGACTAACAATACATAGCACTGAAATCTTACTTTTTACAGGAAAATAAAAATAGATCTTTATGGTGGTCTTTCAGCTCAAAGCAAAAATAGTTCTAAATTTTCTTTCATGATTCCATTTACATTCAATAATTTTGAAGTTAAATGCATGACTTTAAATCCAAGTTGATTATTATTTTTGGCAATCTTAATGATAATCTTATTGTTGTTGTTATGTACTGTCAAGTCATATTTTACTCACAACAACTCTGTATAGGGTTTCCAGGGAGCAACTGGTGAGTTTGAACAGCCAACCTTGTGGTTCAAACAGACCTTACAGTCCTGTGCATTAACCCATATATGGCGCCACACCAGAACTCCTTAATGATAGTAATTGAGATTAAATAGATTATACTGTTGTTGTTGTTGTTAAGTGCCATTGAGTCAATCCCAACTCATAACACCCCTGTATAGGGCTTCCAAGGAGTGGCTGGTGAGTTTGAACGGCCGACCTTGTGGTTCAAACCAAACTTGTGGTTCACTGCATTTTCCCACAGTGCCATACCAGGACTCTGGTTAAATAATATACACTCATAACATTTTTAACATTATATGCATACT
>NW_006408524.1:27105540-27108164 GCF_000296735.1 Chrysochloris asiatica
AAAAAAAAAAAAAAAAAATGCATCCTAAGTTCCATGACCATATCCCCCCAACTTGGAGGATTTGGGGAAATGAAGAGTAGAATTAGCAGTCAGCGACAGAAAACTTGTTGTTAGGTGCAGTTGAGTCGGTTCCAACTCATAGCGACCATCTGCATATCAGACGGAAACACTACCAGTCCTGTGCCATCCTCACAACCATTCCTGTGCTTGAATCCATTGTTGTTGCCCCTGTGTCAATCCATCTTGTTGGGATCTTCTCTTTTCCTTTGACCCTCCACTTTTCCAAGCATGATGTCTTTCTCCAGGGACTGATTCCTCTTAAAAACATGTTTCAAAGTGTGAGAGAGGAAGTCACATCATCCCTGATTCTAAGGAGTATATATTCTTACTGTACTTCTTTCAGTACAGATTACATAACTAATTACAAGTGTGATAACGGGTATGGAAGGAAAATACTAAACATGGAGACTTAATGGGGTCCTAGGGACACTGGGACCAGAGTCTGATGTGGAGCTATAGGATAAGCACTAGACTTCTAACTGCAAAGTTGACAGTTCAAACCCACCAGCCATTTCTTGGAAACACTCTACAGAGTCCCTATGAGTTGGTGATGACTCGACAACACTTAACAACAACAACACACTCAAAAGCAGGTTTCCGAGTCTCCACTGACATCCATCTTTGTGTCTTCTTTCTTTCCTATCTTTTTAATGATCTTTGCTTTCTTTACTTTTTTTTAAATGTTTTATTGTGAACTATGTTTACATGGGAGAACATTAGCTTTACATTCATCCTATTGTATATCATTACATTGCCATGGTTACAGTCCCCTCCATGCATCATCAACCAACAAAAGGGTATATCCTGCAAGCCTGCCCACCACCCCTCTCTCTCTCTGGGTCTGGAGTCCCCAGCTGCTCCATGTCTCCACATCACCCTCTCTGCATCCATCTCTAATGTCACTGTTTCTCTGGGTAGGATCCCACACTCTGCTCCTCTCCCTTGATAGACCAAGGGACCTCCGCTGCTGGACTGCAAAGTCAATCACTCCCCTCCTTTTGCTACAAAACATCAACCTTTACATTTCCAACCCACAGTCAGTCCTGATAACAATTATTTACTATCGTACCACAAGAGACCTATCCCCATCTCCATTCATTAGCCCCGCCCAGACAGATTGGATACTATGCAGTGGAGATTCTGCCTTCCTGTGCGCCCTGTGGATCTAGGCTCCCTCTTGAAAGCTTGTAAACCAGTCGCTTCTTGCCTTTGTAGCCTCCCCATTTTGGATAGCCAATGTTCAAGTTGCCCATCCCTGTCTACTTTGTATGGAGGGGGTGGGAATGATCCTCACTGTAAAGATTTGTTCCCTCTTTTGAGCTACTGTATCCATAAGTGTAGGTCAAGTTCATCAAATTGTATCAGGCTACTTTTTTTCCCTCTTCTTTCTTCTTCTAGTTGAGCTCTGATCATCCAGTCATTGAAGCCAGGTCAAGTGTGTACTATCTGCAAGTGTGGGGGTTCTTGTGCCTATGCCCTCACTTCTTATCAGCTGGATGCTTCACTCTCCACTCTAGTCCTCTGTGGCTATGTCACTGATTCTGGGCCCAAGAGTCCCCAGGTCTTGTCACAATGCTGGCCAACCAGGTCTCCACCCGGGTTGACAGGAGTCTATTGAACATTGTAGGGCTTAGCTCACAGCTTCACTGCTGTTTTTTCCTCACTTCCTCTTATCAGTGATGAACATGGTCACCAATCAGAGCGTGTATTCCCATTGAGTTTTAGTCTTGGAAGGGGGTTTGCCCTGAGGAGACCGTCGATTGCTTGCCTTGATGTCTCCTGGGCAAGCAACTTGCTTGTTCTTGTAGTAATCAGTTGGACTGCCATTACTGTTTTGTATTCTTCCTGTCAGTCTTTCTTTCAAGAAGTATCTTCTGTTCTTCTAGCTGCTCCAGGTGGGTCTGTTTGTCCTTTCAAGTGGAAATTTCCCACCTCTGAAGATTCTGGATGGGGTTTAGGATTCTACCTACGGTCTTATGTAATGCAGAAGCTCCACAGGAAGTCTCCTTCACTGGGCACATTGTAGCCCCATTTTAGGGTATTCCAATCAGTTACAGGCAGAAGACGGACTTACAAGCTTTCTATGGTGATATTTCTGGCTATTCCTTTCCCCCTCAAGTGTCTATTTTATAATGGTATGTCAGGGAAACCAAGATTCAAAAGACAGCCAAGCATCTTAACATTATTTCCCCCCTTTTCCCCATTCCAATCATGTCTCAGTCCCTGTATCCCAGGTCCCTGATGTTCCAAGGTTGTGCATATATCATTATTTACCTCTGTCCCACTTAGCCCATACAAACCTGCCTAATTGTTTTCCCATCAGCCTGTTCTTCCATTCCCCTCCCCCTTCTTGTGTGTTGTTCCCCTCCCTAGCACCCAAACTATCCTGTGTTTATTCCCTACCCTGTGCTCCACCTTCCCCTCCTGCCCCTCATCCCACCCCCACATCCCAGTAACTAGCAAATAATCCACCCCCCCTTTAGTATGGGTTCTTTTTCTTAGTCTTTTACAGTAGTGGTCCTATGCAGTATTTCTCCTTTTGTGACTGACTAATTTCACTCAAC
>NW_006408524.1:27109724-27110679 GCF_000296735.1 Chrysochloris asiatica
ACACCTTTCTTAATTTTAAACCATTCAGTGTTCCCATGTTCTGTTCCAACAACTGCCTCTTGGTCCATGTACAGATTCTTCATGAGCACAATTAAGTGGTCCGGAATACTAATACTTTGCAATGTTGTCCATAGCTTGTCATGATCCACACAATCGAAAGCTTTTGTGTAGTCAATAAAGTACAAGTAAACATCTTTCTGGTATTCTCTGCTTTGAGTCAAGATTCATCAGACATCAGCAGTAATCTCCCTCATTCCACACAACCTCTTTTGAATCTAGATTGAACCTCTGGAAGTTCTCTGTCAATGTGTGCTTGCAGCCGTTTCTCTATTATCTTGATTAAAACTTTACTTGCATGTGATATCAAAGATATTGTCCAATGATTTCCGCATTCCATTGGGTCACCTCTCTTGGATCTCTTCCAATCAGTTGGCCAGATAGTTGTCTTCCAAATTTCATGGCATAGATGAGTGAGTGCCTCCTGTGCTGCCTCACTTTCTTGAAAGATTTCAGTTTGTATGCCATCAATTCCTGGTGCCTTGTTCTTTGCCAATTCCTTCAATGCACCTTGGACTTCCTCCTTCATATGATCATATGATACCTCTTAAAACGGTTGAACACCAACCATTTCCTTTTGGTATAGTGACTCTGTGTTCCTTCCATCTTCTTTTGATGCTTTCTGCATAATTCAATAATTTGTCCAGAGAATCTTTCAATAATGAAAGTTGAGGCTTGAATTTTTCTTCAGTTCCCTCAGCTTGAGAAATGCTGAGCATGTTCTTCTTTTTTGGTTTTCTGACTCCAGATCTTTGCACATTTTTTTGTAATATTTGACTTTATCTTCTCGAGCTGACCTTTGAAATTTTCTGTTCAGCTCTTGTTCCTCCTCATTTCTTCCATTTGCTTTAGCATCTCTATGCTGGAGAACAAGTTTCAGTGTCTCTTCTGACATCCA
>NW_006408524.1:27112064-27137748 GCF_000296735.1 Chrysochloris asiatica
TAGTTTTGAACTGCTGACCTTGTGGTTCGCAGCCCAATTCGTAACCATATCAATAATAACCAATTTATTAGTCCATTTGGATATCACATTTTTTTGGTGCTTGGTATTTGTCCTCTCACGAGTAACTGGTATATGTTAAAAATGAGCTCTTGGAATGCAACTCTTTCATCAGAGAAGAAAGTTCTAGAATGGTCCCATCATATGTATTATACTCCAAATTGTTTGTTTTTAATACAAATATTCTAAGACTATTTCTCACTGGGGGAAAAAAGTCATATGAAAATATGCTTCTTTTGAATAAATACAAAATTCCAAGGTGTCTGGTTGTAAGTGTTATCTCTCTTTGGGTAGATTTAAGATTGTCATCGATAGGACTGGTTCTTCCTTGGAGACCCTGAGTGCTATAAACAAATAAGCAGTCAGCTGCTAAGTGAAAGGTTGGAGGTTCCAGGACACCCACAGACACCTTTGAAGAAAGGTCCTCGTGATCAGCTTAAAAACAAAAAAAGCAGCCATTGAAAACACTATGGAGCTCAGTTCTACTCTAACACACACTGGAGTCACTGTGAATGGGATGCAACTTGACGACAATTGTTGTTGTTGCTGTTGTTAGGTGCCATCAAGTCGGTACCAACTCATAGCGACATTATGCACAGCAGAATGAAACACTGCCCAGTCCTGGGCCAACCTCACTATTGTTGCCAAGCTTGAGCCCATCGATGCTGATACTTGACACTTGATGGCAATGTTGTTGTTGTTGTTGTTGTTAAGTGCCGTTGAGTCGGTTCCAACCCATAGCGACCCTGTATAGGGTTTCTGAGGAGCAGCTGGTAAGCTTGAACCGCCAGCCTTGCAGTTCAAACAGCTTTGCAATCAGGCACATTAACCCACAGTGCCTCGCCAGGACTCCTTTGCAGTCATAGGTAGTGGGAAAATGATTGTTTTGCTTAAGGAGAAAATGTAAGGAAGTCTATGTCTTAGGTCAGGGTTTTTGGAAACAGCCCCACAGACTCTGAGACAGAGTTGCAGGCAGGGAGTTTAATGGGGAGTGAACTTGAGAACAACATTTGTGTGGGAGTGAGGGGAGCAGGACTGAGCAGAGGAAGAAGTGCCACAATGCAGTTGATCCCATTGGGAGTTCAGGAACTGAGACGACCCTTCAGAGCTGTCACAGACTGAGGGGAGGGCCTGGACCTTTGCTTCCCTGAGCCCATCAAGCCAGTCATGGGCTTCCTGTGGGAAGGGTTCATAGCTTCGGGCAAGGCTACTTCCTTTGGCAGAGGGAAATTGCTGGGGGAGTGCCTGGATCAGTCCCAGAGGGAGAACCTGAGCAGGTACACACTACACTATTCACTCCATTCGTGTTCCTTTTTCTCTCCATAGAAGGAAATCATCACATCAGCCCTCTTCAATTGATAATGCTCCGATAACTCTAGAGTCATCTCACTCTCAGATGCACAAGAAATACATTATCTATTCTATTACCTCTTTCAAATGTATGTTGGAAATATGATCTCAGTCATTCTTGGGTTTTATTTCCCAACACAGAGCTCTCTGTCTAACTTCTTAGTGTCTTAAGCATCGCTGGATGGTATAAATGGTCTAAACACTCAGCTGCCAACTAAAAGTTTCATGGTTCAAGTCAACCCAAAGGTACCTCCAAAGAAAGGGTTGGTGATCAACTTCTGAAAAAAAAATCAGCCATTGGAAACTCTATGGAGAACAGTTCTACTTTGATACTCATGAGGCTGCCAGGAATCAGAAGCGACTCAATAGTAACTAACAGGGTCGTAAGCAGAGCCAAGGCATGGTGGGAGGGGGAAGACGTAGAAGCAGTCTTTTGTAATATGTGCATTCTTGTTGCCTTTAAGATGACCACTGACCCTTTTGCTTGACCCTTTCAAGGCCATGCTTTGTAAACACATATCTATGGAATGGTTTTCCTAGTCATTCCTCTCTGGGAACTTGCCACCTCCCCAGAACATTGCCAGCAAGAAAGCCCCCTTTCCTAGCTATCCCGGGACCCGCTGACCTCTTTCTTCCTGTGCCCCTAAGAGTTAGCTTTCTGATTAAGGAGAAGCCATTACAAACCTACTAAATCCACAAGTCATTCTTGGTTTTTTCTACCAATCCCATTTCTCTTGAGTGTTTAGCAAACACACAGCACACATTTCTCATACAGAGGGAGGGAAGACTTAATCATCAAACCTTCCCATGAAGGAAATATTTGCAGTCTACCTTTCTCAAGAATAAAATTTAAAAAAGAAAAAGAAAAGCAGTTACATTTCCATATTGAAACTTTCTGAAGATTAATTTTCTGCCAAATCACTTCTAAGACTCTCATTTACTGCGTATTTTGGCTATAAGAAAAAAAACTAACATACTTTTCAAGAGTCATGACCAATTGTGTCTTATATACAAGACAATTTCAAGAACAGTTGTTCAAAATGACTCTTAAGTTGAAAGGTTACCTCTTTGAGGCTGAGTTTGAATATAAACACACTGAAACATTTTCTTTTAAATGTATCCAAATTTAGGCGGGCCTTTCCCTCCAACTCAGCCTGTGTATTGTAATGATTTCTGTTAGCAAGCATTTTGAACTTAAAACCCTGTAATCAGGTGCAGGCAGCCCCCAATCTTTGAAAGTGTTGCGTGCCAAAAGATTGTTTGCACATCTGTTTTTATTATAATATATGCTTTAAATGTCACAAAAACAATAGCATAAATTGTCTCTGTGTGTGTAAGTGGGTAAGGATACTCAGCTCTTCATGACAGGGGTGGTTTCTTTATATCTCTCTCCCTCCCTTATCATATCAATTATTATTTAAGTTTCACAATATGAAACTAGTACATGCTTAGTGCAGGAAAATCAGAAAAAGAAGGGTAAACCATTTTAATCACTGCTAGTCCCACCGCTGTGACAATTGGGTATATAGATTCTAGTCTTGTTTGTTTTTTCTATGCTGGGAATAGATCTGTTTCTTTTTAGAAAAATGTGCTGTTTTTCAGTTTTATAGTATTTTTATTTCATTCGATAATATACTTTGAGCACAGAATGTGAGTGTTTGAAGATGTCATTGCTCTTTCCTCCTGGGTTTCCACCCTTGAATCCCCACATGCTTATATTGTGTGGTATATTCAGACAGGAAACATCTCAACTCTGATTTTAGGATTGCATTATTGTCATTGGTTGTAAGGCCAAACGTTTGGGGATTCATACAAACTGATAGCCAGAATTCCAGACACATTATGTCTTCTTTATGGGAACTGTTAGCTTATTTGTTACTTCATACACCCTTGCCACCCTCAGTTAGTCCATAATTTGTCTAAATTTCAGTATATACCCCAAGAGGACCAGTATAAATTTCAATACAATGTCAAACTATCATAGGTCTGTGGGTCACTCTGAAAATTGTGACTTATTTAAGAAAAACAAACAGATAACAAAACAGCTGTTTAGTTATTCATAACTTAGAAGTTGGGAAAAGAATTTAGGCTTTCGTTATTAACTGCTTTGTGTGCACATTTTTTGGGAGATTGATTATTATGTGAAAGGAAAGAAAGATGTTCCGGGCTCTTTTAAATTTCTGTCACTTTCAAGTTCAAAGTATTTGGGCCTTACATCACATCAGCAAGGAAAGGTCATCTTATGAGTCTCTGGGGTTCAACAGACTGTCACAGAGTCTTTAATCCCAAAAGACCATAATCTGAAGAATCAACTAAAACTTTTCAACAAATCTTTTATCACCATATGAAATCTTTAAAATATTGTTTTATATTCTTTGCCACTACTTATGACAGATGTTCCATAAATCGATCATGATTAAACTACAAATGGAATAATGCTCACAATCTTGATTCCATTCTCTACTGAACATAGAGTGACCCTGGTTTACCAAGTTTACAACCCAGTCTACAAATGAATGAAGAAAAGGAAGATGATACACCAACTTTCACTAAGGTTGTTGAAACATTTTTCTCCCTTTGTAGTAAAATTCACCCAATCTGTTGCAAGTGAACAAACCTTTCCCCACATTGAGAAAGGATGTCTCAGATGCCTTACAGGCCCAATAAGCATACGCACAAGCTTTTCTAAAAACATCAGGCAGGTGAGCAGTGTTTGATCCACAGACCTCACAGGTAGATTCCTCCATTCTTTGTATGTTGACTTTGACTCTTGTTCTGAAAGATGTTGTGCCTATAATTATTGTTGAAATTTAGCATTATAATTATTATTATTATTAGGCACCAAACAGGGTGTCCTTAATCATTAACCTTACCTTTTTCTTTTCTTTTTTGTTTAAACACCTTAGGCTTCTGTCAATGTTCTGTTTTCTGTTAATGCTCTGTTTCACTTGCTCCTTCCAGTTTTTGCATATGCTCTGTATCTCTATTTAAGTTGCATTAGGTTTGGGTTTGTGGTCATGAAGTGGTGCCATGTCATCACATTGCCTCTTTACTGACACTCAACCAGTGTCCTTGGAATGCATATTGCCAAGCACAGTACTGGGAATCCCCACCTGTTTAGCTGAAATCTCTACTAGCTATCACTTCTGGGCATTGCTCCTTCACTGTTTTCAGCATAGCTGCAGTTAGGCTGGTGGAGACACTAAAACAAGAATCCTTTTCACTCTCTCCTCCACTGAGAAATGGCAAGCCCTGCAACCTAAGATTCACCTTGATCTTTGAATGGGGGCAGGACCACAATAGCAAGTTGGTACCACACTTATTTGAGAAGATTTTGGCTGGAGAAAGAGGCCTTGGTTCCCTCTAGGTATTAATTTGGCACTTTTCATCTTCATTCAAATGCCTCTGGGGGAGGGGGGGGCAGGGAGACACTGAGCCAACCCTGAATAATGAAGGGTAAAAAAAAGGAGAATCATTATCATTGATGTCTCTGGATTTGATTCTCAGCAAAGAAATGCATAGGAAGTGCCTTTGAGGAAGAGCCAACATTCTAAGCCCTACCTTTGCCCTCCTCCTACTTCCCCTTGTCCATTCTTTGATGTTTATGGAGAAGAAACCATTAATAAGGGCCAGACCCTCTCCCACTGTATCCCCCCAAGCCGTAACAATAAGATCAAGCCCTTCCATTTCTCTGGTGCTCTTGCTTTGCAACCTTCTTCCACACCTTGGCCCCATCTCTTGCAGCTTGTTTGAGATAACAAACAAAACACAAAAAACAAACGGCATCAGCACACACACTCTCCTCTGCCATCTTACTGAAGGTTAACCAAGTCCAGGTTCCTTACAATCCTTGCATACATAAACTTGGAATTTTCTTAGCATTCATT
This sequence comes from Chrysochloris asiatica, assembly GCF_000296735.1. Taxonomy (NCBI): domain Eukaryota; kingdom Metazoa; phylum Chordata; class Mammalia; order Afrosoricida; family Chrysochloridae; genus Chrysochloris; species Chrysochloris asiatica. Next base: position 27,117,359 of record NW_006408524.1, read on the forward strand.
TGGGACAGGAGCTTATCTCTCGCACAGGCTTGACTGGCACATAGGGGAACAGGGAGAATCCTGAGAGCTAAGGAACAAGTCATGTGTGCCGGGCAGGGGCCTCTTTGCATGGCTTCTGTGTTTTGTATCCCTGTTAGCTCTTGCTTCCAAAAGATAATTGACCCAAGGCTACCTGAGTCTGGGATCAAAGGGGGCTGAAGCGTCTTGGTTTCTATGTATTAACATCTATGTTTCTATGTGTTAACATCTGCAAACCTATAGACATTGGGCTGCTAACTACAAGGTTGGTGGTTCAAACCCACAGCCACTCCTTGGGAGAAAGATGTGGCTGTCTGCTCCCATAAAGACTTGCAGTCTCAGAAACCCTATATAAGGTCACTAGGAGTCAGAATCGACTAGATGGCAGTGAGTTTGGGGGTTTTTTGGTTTTAAACCCTTGTATATGCTATACTATGTTTTCTTTAGCTAAGGTTAACCACGATTAATAAGGAGCTCTGGTAGTGTAGTAGTTACGAATCGGGCTGTGAACAGCAAGGTCAGCAGTTTGAAACTACCAGCTGTTCCATGGAAGAAAGATGAGGCTTTCTGCTCCCGTAAAGATTTATAGTCTCGGAAACCGTATACAGGGTCACTATGAGTCAGAATCAACTCCATATAGCCACCACCAACCACCACGATTAATAATCATTTCTTCATAAATGTAATCCTCTAGCCAAAAAGGAGCAATCATTTCTACCTCTCTATTACTCTCACTGTTGAACGTTCAGTGTGCTCCCACAGGAACACAAGTATGACAGAGGATGCCTCTCCTAAGGAGAGTAGGTAAACTAAGAATCACTACACCGTGAAGTGTTCTAAAGATCTCACATACCTGCTGACAGACAGAGATCATAAACAGCAATTTGAAGTCATAACTGATTGCTGGGTGAATGTCTCTTATCAAGTCAAAGGCTTTAAGAGAATAAAAGAAAAGCTGGTTTGAGCAAACCATGTGGCCTAAGAAAGCAGTCAGAGAACTGAGGGGAATTAAACAGCCTTGTCACCACATTGTTGCCCGGTGCACATTGGCAAAGTGGTTGCCACTCAGTTCCAACTTTTGATGACTCTATGTCTGTCAGACTAGAACTGCTCTCCACAGGGTTTTCAATGGCTCACTTTTCAGAAGCAAATTGCCTTGCTTTTTTTCCTAGGCACCTACCTCTTGGTGGACTCAAAGCTCCAAGGGTGTGCACACTTATTTGTGTTAGCAACTGAGTGTATTAACCATCTGCACCACCCAGGGACTCCATACCCATCACTAACTCCTTCTTTTACAGCATTCATGTGAGACCCCCCCAGGAAGATGAGCCTTCCCTCCCTTGATACGTATTCATTTAAGTATCTGTTGGAGCAGCATGGTGAATTTAGCATCATTTTGGAAAAACCTTCCAAATAAAACCCTAGAGGACCAAGTACATTTGACCCACAGAGAAGAGAACAGAGATAGCAAAGCTCTGGGCTACATTTTTCCCACCTAGCCATTTGCTCATAGTCTCTTACTCAGACTCTCTTCCAAAGTTATATTTGTATCTGATTAGCTTTAGGAGAGTCATCGCTCTTGTACTAACAAGATACACATATAGATGTAGGTGTTGTGAAGGTGGCAGTGTAGGTAACAGTACAAATGCAGGAGAAAGTGGAGATGGAGAGACACAGTTGTTTTTCTTGATGGCGTCACATGGTTAATGAGGACAATGTCTGTTGAGTGGAAAGGCATCAGAAGGAGACTAGGACTGACATCTGCAAACCCATTTCAAGCCAAAGAAACCTTGTTCCATCTACAACAACTATTGCAAGGCCACATAGGAATGTTCCTGTTTTATTCTGGTTATTGAGTCCTGGTGTGGTGCTGTGGGTGAATGCACTGAACCGCAAGGTCAACTTGAACTGCAAGGTCATGGTTCAAGCTCACCAGATGCTTCTCGGAAACCCTACATAAGGTCACTATGAACAGGAACTGACTTGGGGGCAGTTAAAAACAACATGGCCCTTTAACTGTGGGACTGCTAATATTTCAAGAAAAAAGCCAATTGCATTAAAGGGACGTAAGCTAAATGAAAATCATTTTAGCTGCACAGAATAGCTTCCTACTTGCCAAGAAACAAAAATTCCTGTGGTTTTTGAAAATGTGATGCTGCTTATTAGAAACAAGAAACAAGTGTCTGGTCTTTCTCCACAAAGAGGAGGCCTTGTAAACTCTTGCCCAGCCATTAAACCAGAGAGTTCTGGTTTCTTACAGTGAAGTCTTTTGCTCTTTTGATTGTATTTTCTACCTCATTTGTGCTATTTTGTTTATGCATGGGGGTCTCTTGTTAAGAAAAAAGGAAAGTGCACTAGTGGAGGGTTCTCGAATTCTTTTCTTATGTGCTTAAAGTTCCTGTGGGATAGATTTCCTAATTTTACAGTAAAAGCTGTACTGACTTTGGGTTTGCTGGCTCAGATAAACATCTTTAATTACATTCAAGTTGAAATAAAAGGAGCTTGGCAATGCGAAACTTTGGTACACTTTGATTCCTAAAACAGAGAACTTGGAGACATGTTGCAGATACATGCACACATCATCTTGCAAGCATTAGAAAAGAGACTTCTGATTCCTATATTCTTTCTGGATTGCCTGAAGAAAATAGCCTCTTCTTTGTGGCAACTAATGTCCACGTTGTATGTGTACTCTGAACACATTGAAAGGCAGCCGCTGAACTTCAACTTTTCCCTTTAGAGATGAACCTTTTCTTTATGAGACTCATCACTTGCCTGGTTGAAGACAGACTCTAAATAGTAACTGGGCTGGAATCCCATCAAACACTAGAGAAGACCACAAGGAGACAAAGGCTTCAAGCCCCTTTGAAAACTCCCCCTGGAGACTTGACAATGACAGTCATGAAAACGCACCGAGTAAAATCCACTGGTGCTGCGGATTATATCACTTAAGAGAAAGTCCACAAGCTGGTTAGAGTGGGAGGATCCCTTTTGGTCCCTTGGCTTTGAAGTGGATGAGATGACATGTCACACCAAGTTTGGATTCATCTTGCTTTGGAGACCATAATTCTTGATCAACAAGAGTTTTTCATTTCCAGGGCAATTGTTTTGTAGATTCCACCCATTTTCTATGTTATATTGAAAAATTCTCTTGTTCAGTACCGACACATCATGAAAAAGACTACTCAACCTCTCCATCAGCTGCTTTAACTCAACAATGAAGAGAAGCCTGTGGGAAAGTTCTTCATCTTCTCTTTTAAAAACACTGTTGGAGGCAGATCATGGATTATCTTCTTGTTGTTAAGTACCACTCGGTCAATTTTCAACCTATATTCACTTACTGTCACTTACTGGGTGCTTTTCAAAGAAATGAGCTATTTTCTACAACACTGTGGGATGGAGGAGCAAAGTTTCAAACCCTGTCACCTCTCATTTGCTCGCTGCTCCCAATTCACTTGCTGAACTACAAAACTACATCCGTAAAGTATACTTCTCCCCAATGGCTTTCTTTATATTGTTGTGGAGACTTCAGTTCTACTTGCATTTCTTTTATAAGGAAATGATTGGTTTCAATTTTGCCCTCTTCCTCTTTATTGGTTTATTTTCAAACTTCTCCTCAAAGCAGTACTTGTTGTATTTAGTTGATAATCCAGTTGCCTAGCTGAGATAAACCCCTCCAGTAAGTTCATTGTGAAATGATTTTCTTCTCAGAGCATTAAACTTCTGCATAGGCAGAACTAAGATTCACTGTCGTTTCAGAGACTCAGAAAATCACCTTTACCATAAATGTTGAACCCCATCTCCTTTAAAGATCTCATCTTTTAAAGACGTAGCATTGATTTCTAGAAAATTTCCATTATTGGCTCATCAGCTGGACCTAGACATGGATTTTAGAAGATAAGCTTACATTTTTTCAGTGATGGGGATTTTCTTTCTTGTGATATAATGTGGTCCTCATATTCCTTATTCTAATTTATGAACTTTGCACTGCAGAATAGATGCTATAAAAACAAAATCATTTTTAGACCAAAGGGCATGCATGTATGAATTTGACAGCCCTGTGCATCATTATTACAAAAAACAATTTTTCTTAATATCAGCCACAGAAACAAAATTATGTGTGAGTGATATTGCTATTACATTGAGCCATTGATGGCCAGGCCAAACAGAGTGTGATTTCTCTTCTGGAAATTGTTTGCTATCTCTGCTTTGTATGCATCTGGGCACACACACACAAAACACTCTTAGTTCAATCTCAGGTTGCCTAGCCCCCATTGTTTGCTCCAAAACTTCCCAGGGAAATCAAACCATCTCAAAGAGAAGTAATTTCTATCTTAGATTACAAGATAAGATGATTGATCTGACTCTTTAATTTCTCCCCTGAATTAAAACTTTTGGAAGTTAATTTATTTGCATTTTTGTCTAGAGACAGCATTTATAATATTCTCACCACAGAAATAACCAGGTGACTTTCTGAAATGCTTGTTTATTTTGCACTTAGGTAGTGCAGTTAATACAATCAGCTGGATACTGAGAGGTTGGAGATTCAAGTCCTTCCAGAAATACCTTATAGGAAGATCTGTTAAACAGTTTCTGAAAAATCAACTGTTGAAGTCCCGATGGAGCACAGTTCTACCTTGAGACACATGAGGTCACAATGATGTGGAGCCAACAGTACAGCAACCGATTTTTATTTGATTGTTTATTTTGAATAGGACGTCTGAACTTTCTTTTTACTTAAAGCAGGGCGAGAGGTATTTAGCATTTGTACTTTTTGGTTTGTGACCTTACTTGCATCATTGGAACCAGAGTGCAAAAATAAAACAGAGCTGAGAAGAATGAGAAATAATCAACAACAAACCCAGGATGATGAAAGGGAAAGAGCAAACAGAGAAATATTGAATTCACCAAGAGTTCAGCCTGACCTGCCCCACCATTTTGTTGACTGCCTGACAAGACTGTGCTGTTTTAACCTACTGGAAGCCACCCTAGAACTGGTGTCTGGCCCCAATCTGGCCGTGAGAGTGGGTCTCCTCTTCTCTTCTTTCTGCATCTCTGAGAAGTAAGGGGGAACCTCGGGGATATTTTTCTCTCCCTAGCATTTCTCCCTCCTTCTCCCTGTGTTCTCGTTCTATGCAATGATTTAAAAAAAAAAAAAAAAATTAAAATTAAATGTTACCAAGTTCTGAAGTTCTTATACATGACGTCCAAAGGCATTTGTTCTGTTTCTTTTATTGATTTGCACATTAATTTATTCATTAATTCTCTCAATAGGCTATTGTTAAATTTTAAACGCTACTATTTACAAGACTGCATATTGGGGATTTGAGGAAGAGGGAAGCATACCAAAGTAAATGAAAAATGTTCCTTATCCTTTTAAGATGTTAGAGTTTACAAGGAGCAATGAGTCATGGTGTGGTGCTGTAGGATAAGCACTCAACCTCAAGGTCGGTTTGAACCATAATGTTGGTGGTTCAAACTTACCAGCTGGTCTTTGGAAAACCTATACAGGGTGGCTATGAGTCAGAATATACAATATAGTATATGTTGTTGTTGTTAAGTGCAGTCGAATCGATCCCATAAAAGTTTCTATAAAAAGTCTATGGAAATTTGAAGAAGGTAAACTTCTCTTTTTAGTAAGAAATGTAAAAAAGACTTCGCTCAGAAAGATGACATCGTTTTCAGAAATCAGGGAGTGGGCTAATAGGAAGCAGTCTAAGCAGAGAATAGTTTAGGAAACAAAAGCCGAAGTCATCAGGAGAGGGTCTTCCAGTTAAATGCGTAGTTCAGAGGTCAAAGGGGAGACCGGGAAGAGTAGTTTGAAGCAGGCCGCACAAAGAATGCCATTCTGGGGTGTCTGGAGTTGTGATCTGAGATGAAAATCTCTTATGGCTCATGAATTTCATTCTGAATCATAAACTCATAGAACTGAAAGTTGATATTAGAAATCTATACCAGCTCACAGACTTCATGGATAAAGAAACAGAGACTACGTTGCCTGTCTGGGATCACAAAACTAATTAGAGGCAGAGCCTGGACCAGAACTCTTATATGTCAGCTTTTTTATTGCTTATAAACAAGAGACCTCAGAAAAATGGTCTGAGGAGGTAAGATGACAAGACAGAAATAAAACCACACAATATTTTTGCTAAAGATTTCAACTGTTTTCTGAGTCAGGAGACTTGTATTCTCAGGAAAAGTTAGAACTAAGGGTAGGGCCCCAAAAACCTATTCTTTCTAAGATCTAGAGGTAAGAAGTTCAAAATTAAGATGTTGGCAGGGCTGTGCTCCTTCTGCGTGGTCTAGCTAAGAATGTTTCTTTGCTTTGCTATCAGACAATTCTACATTGAAGCTCTAAGCTTCTTCTCCATCTTATTGTCTTCTGTTGGTTGTTGTCCTTGCCAGTTGCTGTTGAGTTGATTGTAATTCAGGGCGACCCCATGTGTGTAGAGTAGAACTGTTCCTTAGAGTTTCAAGGTGGTCCATCAGACTTGTCTCCCAAGGTGCCTCTGGGTGGGCTCAATCAGCCAGTGCTTGACTAGTAGTTGAAGACTTAACTGTGCCACTCAGCTGCCTCTTCTATTGGTAATGTAAGAAAAAACCCTCTACATACTCTATTTTGTCACAGGCTTCCCAATGTTACAGTTCTCTGGCGTCCATTGATGCTCTCGTGTATCTTTGTATGAGTTACATTTCACAATTTATGAGCAGGGTAATTGCACTGTTCGGATTTAGATAATTCAGTTCTAGATTAGGACAATTCTTTTTCCCCAAGGGATGTTTAGGAAGGGCAGTGGCTCCGTAGGATAAGCACTGGATTGCAAACCCACCAGATAAAGATTTCTGTTTCCGTAAAGATTTACAGCTTCAGAAACCCTATACAGGATCAGTATGAATCAGAACCTACTGGATGGCATTTAACAACAACAGAGGGTATTTGATCATGTTATACATTGTTACAACAGAGGAAGAGATGCTGGTGTCTTCTAGTGGCCAGACCCAGGGATGCTGTTAAACATCCTCTAATGCACAGGATGTATATATATATATATACACAGCCCTACAGCAAAGAAGTATATTGTCCAAAATGTCAGTAGGGCTAAGTGTGAGAAACTGTGCCTTAGACTTAGAAACCAAAAGCTGATATTTTTGCAAAATGGACTTAGAAATTATGATCTTATCACTTAGATTCCTCAGTTATAAAATATGTAGAAGATCAGGTTAGACTAATGGATTGGGAGGAGCTGTCAGAAAATGGTGAGTGGGAAGGAGCAACGTGATCAACAAGTGAAGTGTAACTCGAGTGAGGATTCAGTGGGGAAAGCAGTGGCCTGGAAGCGGAATACTGGCCAATTCAGGTTGGGGCGATTTTGAAGGTTTGTCATATATCTAGGAGAAGTTAGCTTTGTAATTTTTAACACTATCCCCTTGTAGGCTTAAGAGCAGAGCTCTCCAGTGCCCTGATCTTGTTCAGGCATCTCTAAATGATGTTTGGGCTGGAAGCAGTAGCATAAGAAGTGAGCTTCCTTTATTAAATGTAGTAAATATCCTTCAGTGTCTTGGTGTGGTACTGTGGTTTAATGCGCCAGACTGAAAAGCCATTTGAACTGCAAGGCCAGCAGTTCAAGTTCACTAGCCACTCCTCGGAAACCGTATACAGGGTCACTATGGGTCACAACCAACTCAATGGCACTTAACAACAACAACCTACATCCTTCACCACCCCTTGTCTATCAGTTTGTTGTACTGTGTGGCTTATGTGTTTCGATGATTCTGGGTACATCGATGTACTAGCAGGGTACATCATGGTGGACAGGTTTCAGCAGAGCTTCCAGACTAAGACAGACTAGGAAGAAGGAGAGATGGACTACTTCTGAATATTTATTCCACTGAAAACTTTCTAAATAGCAGTGGAACACTGTCAGCACCAGAATTTTGAATATTGCAACACGCTGTTAAACATCCTCTAATACACGGGATATAGCCCTACAGCAAAGAAGTGTCTTGTCCAAAATGTCAGTAGGGCTAAGGTTGAGAAACTGCCTTAGATGTAGAAACCAAAAGCTGAAATTTTCACAAAGTGGTCTTGGAAATTAATTACGAAACCAGAATATTGTCAGATACAGTACCAGAAGATGAGCCCCTCAGGTTGGAAGATCCTTAAAATACGATTGAGGAAGAGTTGCCTGCTCAAAGCAGAGTTGACTTTGAAGATGTGAATGTCGTGAAACTTTTGGGATCTTCATTTGCTGATGCGGCACAACTCAGCATATATCCTTCAAGCCTTGAGCAGTGAAGAACTTGGAAATGGTCAGTAGCTCTGAGTGGCACATTTTCAACATTCTCACCTCCCTGGAAATGATCTCAAGCCAGTAAAAGAGTCCTCAGAAGCAGTCCTTAAACCTTGCCCATGAAAACTGGAGGATCCTGATGCATTGCATGCTCTCTCCTGAATTATTCTTTCATATACATTTGGAGGAGGCAACAGTAGAGCATAGGCTCTGGAGCAGATGCCCCTGGTTCAAATCCCAGCTCTACCATTTATGACTCATGTAACCACCCTGTGCCTCAATATTTTTGCCTATAAAATAATGCTAATGATAACACATATCTCATAGGGTTGTTGTAAGAATTAAGTAAATCAAAATTCTTAATACAGTGCTCAGCATATAGTTAGTATAAGTACTCAGTAAATATCAGCTATGGATTTTGATCTCAGTGTCTCATTCAGATAATAAATCTTACATTTATGTCCTTGGATTTGGTTCTTCTGATGCCCACATAGTGTTAGTTTCACTATTGGGGTTTTGATATCTGGCCAATTCTTTCTTCGCATCTTACCCCTGCCCTCTGAAAACTCTCCTTTGTTTTGTCCATCTCTCAATTACTCTGAATCCCAATCATTGATGCAGCTATTTGCATCACTGGTACCAAGAACTGGCCTTGACACCCTGGCCATCAAAATCCATTTCAGAGACTCATAGAACAAGAACCTCAGGGAATATTAGAAGTTTCTAGAAAATGCCACAGAAAGCATTTACTGTAACCACATTTTTGGAAGTTTCTGCTTTCTAGGAAGATAAAAGTTATGCAGGCTTTTGATAGCAAAATTCAAACAGTGGAGAAAAGATGATCTTCTTCGAGTTTGCTTGGTAGATAAATCACTCCATTCTTTGGAGTCCCAAAGACATTTTATAATCCTCCATTATAACACTCATTAGTTTGTATTGTATTTGTTTTTGTTTTTTTCACCTGTCTTCCCCTTGAGATGAAGTCCTTCAAGGAGAAAGATGTCTTTCTACATATCATTAAATACCCTCAGCCCGCTCCCTTCATTCATGAATGGATGTATGACTGAACTACTAACTGCATGAAGGAAGGAATGAGGGAGTGAGAGGATGAATGAATGAATACATCTAATATGCATTTTTCACCACCATCTTATCCCGTCAATGCAAGTTCACTCGAGAATGGAAGAAAAGTCTCCCGGCTATATTATATGTGTATACATTTTTATGACATACATTGAAAATTAAGCTCTTGATAATGACATATTTCATTTTTATGAATGTGTAAATTAGGATAATAAAATCTAAAATGAAATTCACAGAGTAGTCTCAATTCAGCCATCTCCAGTTTTCCTTGCTATGTCCTTTCTAGGGCACTCAGCTCAGCATTTTAATTCAGTGTATTTTAGGATTTCCTGGGTTACCGCTTTTCCTGCATTAACCTTTTCCAGGAATTCAGCGGAATGACCCAAGGTGGTGATGCTTGTTGCTCTGTGTCAAAGCAGCTCTGCGTAGAGTTGCCAAGAGCAGCTTGGTGGGTTTGAACTGCCAATCTTTCGATTAGTCTAGTGCTTATCCTACAGCACCCAAGATTGTTGTTGTTGTCAAGTGCTGTCGAGTGGGTTCCGATTCATAACAACCCTGTCTATATAGGGTTTCCAAGGTACAGCTGGTGACTTGATCCACCCCCAAGGTTAGATGTGGTGTGAAAGTTGATTCACAAAGGATGCCTTTCTTAATAGCCTCTAGTGGCAGAGCTCAGCAAATGTCCCTTTTTTGGCTTCCTTAGACGTATGCAGCTCACATTTCATTGTTGTTGTCAACTGCTGTCAAGTCAGCCCATACACAGAGAACAAAACGCTGCCCACTCCTGTACCATCATGGTCAGTTGGGGATTAGGCTGACTGATCCATTGAGTTTTCATTGGTTAATTTCCAGGTCTTTCTTTCTCCATCTTCTCAGTCTAGAAGCTCTGCTGGACCTGTTCTGCATCAGAGCAACATGAAAGTCTCCCCTGATAGATGGAAAGCGGCTACACCTGAGGGCCAAATCTCCTGCATGAAAGACAAGTTTCTACCACTGAACTGTAACTCACATACTAAAGCTCATTAAAAGGTGACATAGCTAATGGTGGTGGAATATTTTGGGGGAAAGATAGCAATAATGGCGGCACAACATAAAAATGGAATCAATACCATGGAATTGTAAATGTGGACGTTGTATTTAGTGTGCATATTTTCACCACACAATTTTTTTTTTTTAAGTGAAAAACAAAGCAAAATACCACTGAAAAGGAAAAAAAAAAAAAAAGGTAATATGGATCTGGAACTGATCATGCCTCTAGACCCAAAATTTGTTGTTGTTATTAAGTGCCGTGGAGTTGGCTCCGACCCATAGCGACCCAATATAGGGTTTCCAAGGAGCATCTGGTTCTTGTGGCTCAAGTTGACCTTGCAGTCCAGTGCATTAACCAATAGTTTTCAGGAAATATAAAATACAGCATAGCATGAGATGCAGTCAGCAGGATCTGGACTCTGGGAATCTGCAAAGCAAAGATTGGCTTCTTCAAGAAACAAATCCACAGAGATCGAGAAGTAGAAGTAGACAGAGAGAAAGAGTGAGAGAGAAATGGAATGGTAACCTATAGATTCAAAAAGATATCTAAATTAGAGCCAATGCTTGGATCTTATTTAGACCTTGAGTCAAGCAAACAAATGTTTAAAATAAAAAAGACATTCATGAGATTATTGAACATTTGAACACTGAACATACAATTAAAAATTATTGAGGCCAGCACTACACTGATAACCAAAACCAGACAATGACATTGCATTATAAGGAAAGAAATCTACAAAAAATAAAAATCATTACAAAATATCATGAGACAATGATACCCAACCAGACCTAAAACTTCCTCTCTTCTGCCATGTAATTGTCATTAAATGAAGTCATTTCTTTCTACCCCCATCCTGTTGTAGCATCTATCCTGTTTTATCTTGATGGCGACCAAACCTCCTGTCTTTGTTTTGTCTAGTTTTACTCTCAGTGCCCTAAACTGGTCTCTATAGAGATAGAAGGAACTTCCTAAAACACTAATCCTATCATGCTACTGCCCCGTGGTCTTCCTCTCCCCCAGTTACTGTAAGCTCCTTGACACAGCTCATAAGCTAGCTCATGCTCGGGCCTGGGCATCTTCCTGGACTTCTCTTTTGCCTACCCCCTTCCTCATACTTCTCTCTATGGTCCAGCAGCAGTGATCGCCTTCTCTGCTTCAACACATAAATCCTGTGCTTGCTTTCTTCTCTGGGCTCTTGTATCCACTGTTTCCTCTTTTTGGAGTATTTTCTCTATCCTACTCAACCCTATCTCATCTTCTTGTTATGAGCTACAATTTATTATTTTAAGATGGATATGAACTCTTCCATGAAACCTTTCCTGACTCCCTCCATCTCTCAGTGAGATGTCCTCCTAATACTCCCATAGATCATTAGGATAAGCACTGGACTGCCAACCACAAGGTGAACAGTTCAAATCCACCAGTTGCTCCTTCCATACTCTTTACAGGGTCGCTATGAGTCAGAACCAACTCAACGGCATTGAACAACAATGATAGCATTACTATGGCTTGAGTTCCTCTCACAGTCTTCAGACATGTTATCAGGGGAGACCCGTCCCTAGAAAGGACATCGTGTTTGGAAAAGTGGAGGGCCAGTGAGAAAGAAGAAGAGTTTTAATGAAATAGGTTGCCTTAGTGATTACAACATGGGCTCAAACATAGGAACAATTGTGAGGAGGCTGCAGATGCAGTCAGTGTTTCATTCTGTTGTACAAAAGGTCACTATGAGTGGGAGCCAACTCAATGTCACTTAACAACAACAGCAGCAACTATAACATCTGTTATTATCTATGACATTGTCAGGTGACTTTCTCACTAGATCTGAAGTCTCTGAGGATACGGACTGTGCTTTGTTCACAGTGGTCATCCTAACATTCAGTCCAATCTCGGAAATAGGAAGAATGCTCAACACGTATTTGTTAAGTGGCTAATAAGCACTCTTTATTAAATGTTTTGTTAAATATTTTATTAAGTCCTGGTGTGGCACTGTGTGTTAATGTGCCAGACTGCAAAGTAGTTTGAACTGCAAGGTGACTGGTTCAAGCTCACCAGCTGCTCCTTGGAAACCCTATTCAGGGTCGCTATGGGTTGGAATCGACTCGATGGCACTTAACAACAACAACAACATTAAATGCTTTAAACAGTGCCAGGTACTGTCTAAAGACATTATGGGCATTGCCTTTTTCTTATCACTTCCATCCCAAGAATACTACTTTTATGTCCATTTTATATATGAGGAAACTGAGATCACAGGAAACAATACAACTCATTTAACATCATAACCGGTAGGTTGTGGAGTCAGAATCCAAAGTCAAGTCAGTCGGGAGCTCTAGCGTCTATGCGTCTAACCACAATAATATATTAATAAATGAATGAGTGATTTTTTATTTTTTTTTAATGGATAGCTACTATATGCCGAGGTTTGTTTTCAGTGCTGGGCATATGCTATTAAACAAAACAGACCAAAACCTAAGCACCCAAGGAGCTTCATTCTAAAAAGAAAGGCTGTCAATAAAAAAGATACACAAGTAGCTTTGTGATAAGTATTATGGAGGAAACAAAGGCAGCAGAAATTGGGGGTCACTCAACTTCAAATAAAGTAGTAATGGGAAGCATTGCTAAGAATGTTACATTTGAGCAAAGAACAAAAACATTTCTAACGTTGTATAATGCTTCGGAAGTACAAATTTCAAATATTCATGCAATATTTGTTTTGGAAAAACACTGTGTTCTTGGAGGAAAAAAAACAACAACAAAAACCTAGTTGATGCTCAAATAAATGTGGCCAGATTGTTTTCGTCTCAGTGTTCAACTGACAAATTGATCTCATTTTTTCATATCTCCTAAGATATGGTAAACTGGAAACCTTAATCATGAATTTTTAAATGATTTGTTTATTATAAACACTTCCAAATCCCATGTAATTAGTGGCCTTCTGAATAAATTTCAATGGAAGGTCAGAATCTCACCCTGTCTCCTTAACCTCTCATTCCTTCCCTGCCTCGTAAGCTTTACCCACAGTAATTAGAAATGCTGACCATTTACCAGGTACACAAATCTCTCTTTGTGTCCACAGACTTATCCTACCTGAATACTATCTACAGATTTACATTCAGGGCTGGTGCCACCTAACAAAGTGATTCTAAGTGTCCGAGGGGTAACAGTTGTGCAACTAAAATAGCCCAGAAGGAAAGAAATAGCGTTCAGACACAATCTCCAATCAACTAAAATACAAGACACCAAGTTAAATTATAGTTTCAAATAAACAATGGATTGTTTTGTAGCACAAGTATATTCTATATACAGGACATTACTGTTAAGTGCCATTGAGTTGGTTCTGACCCATAACAACCCGGTATAGAGTTTCCAAGGAACAACTGGTAGGTTTGAATTACCAACCTTGAGGAGCAACTGGTGGGTTTGAATCACCAACTTTGCAGTTAGCAGTCCAGTGCTTAACCTACAGTGTCACATGAATACTCCTATATAGAGTATACTTAAAATGGAAAATAATTTTTATTGCATTTTTCATTTTCTATATCTGGCCATCTCATTCCTGGCAAAACTAAGAAGAACTGCTTTTCTTTATTAATTGGGGTCTACAGGATCTGTGGTGTTCTGGTGTGGCACTGTGGGTTAATGTGCCAGACTGCAAAGCCCTTTGAACTGCAAGGTCGATGGTACAAGCTCACCAGCTGCTCCTCGGAAACGCTATACAGGGTCGCTATGGGTCGGAACCAACTCGACGGCACTTCACAACAACAACAACAGGATCTGTGCTTTTCTGAAGATGTGGTGATTTTAAAGATGAGATTTGCAGGCACCACACCGCTCCACACAGATGCCTCCCATAAGCAGGGAATAGAACTTTGTAGATCATCTTGACAGATGGATCTTGCCCATGAGGGAGGACATTCAGGACAATTCGTACCAACTGGCATCTCAACAGGCTTTGAAACAGAGCTATTAAAAATGGGATTGACTTAGCTCTGATTTATGCACGAAAAGCCAAACAAGGAGCCCATTAGAAAGAGGATATGAGACACTTAACATTTGAGGACTTTGAAAGGCAGAAGAACCCCGCATTAATTCCTAGTTTGCTGGGTTATAAATTCTGCTTTTGAAAAGAGAGCTAAACTTGGGCTCTGCCCCCTCGAATGCTCATACAAATAAGTGTGTTTCTTCAAATGGACTCTAAACTATTCAAGCTACGTGGCAAACTCTAAGTCAAGAGCACTGCAGTGATATAACCCTTAATAAGATGCCTCTCAGTTGCCTTTTTCCAACCCTAGTCTCCACAAGCTCTTGCTGATACATCCTGAATGTGTTCAGCTTAAATGGTACCTTGTCAGCAAGTCCTCCTGCACCGCTGTTACTATCAGCTGCCGGGAGTCAGTCTCGAACTCATGACAACTTCATGCACAACCATAGGTTGATTTTTAAAAGTAGATCACCAGGCCTTTATTCTTAGTCCATCTTGGTCTGGAAGCATCACTAAAACCTGCTTACCAATATAGCACCACCCAAGCCTCCACTAACAAATGGGCGGTGGTTACAAATAAGATACATTGGTCAGAATGAAACCGCCAGTGGTTCAAACCCACCAACCACAGGGTCGCTAGGAGTCAGAACCAACTCAACGTCACTTAACAACTACAACAACCCACATGGAAGTCAGGAAGTCTAGCGCTGCACCTGCATCATTCCTCACCCACTACCACAGAATTGATTCCAACTCTTAGCAACCCTACAGGAAAGAGGAGGACTGCTTCTTAGGGCTTCCAAGACTGGAATATTTATAGGAATTGACAGCCTCATCTTTCTCCTGAGGAGCCACTGGTGGGTTTGAACTGCCAACTTTATGGTTGTGCTTTGCAAACCAACTTGTAACCCACTATACCACCAGGGCTCTTTCCAGTGTCCCTGTTGTTGTTAAAAGCTGTTGAGTTGGTTCCGACTCATAGAGACCCTGTTAGGGTTTCTGAGATGCAGCTGGTGAGATTGAACCACTGACCTTGTAGTTCAAACTGATCTTGCAGTCCAGAGCTATATCCCACAGCACATAGAGATTGGTGGTGGTGGTTATGTGCCAGTGGAGTTGGTTCCGACTCATAGCGACCCTGTACAGGGTTTCCAAGGCTGTAAATCTTTATGGGAGCAAAAAACCTCATCTTTCACCAGTAGAACTGCTGGTAGTTTTGAACTGCTGACCTTGTGGTTCCCAGCCTGATTCGTAACCACTACACTACCAGAGAGCCTTGTTAACCTGCTGGGACCGTTCTATTCAACCCTGCAATGTTGCTAAGAATTGGAATTGCTGTGTTTGTGGTGTTCTGGACTCTTCTTTCTTAGACAGTGAGCTACGAACCCTTGCAGGATTAAGGACACAGTGACCAACAATGTGTCCACCTTGACTCTACGCTGATGACCATCACTCACTTGCTTTGGTAACATATTCACCAGTTACAATAACAGGATTTGATCATTTCTCATAGTCTTTCTATTTCCAGTGCTCTCTGACTCCAGGAAGCAACTCCTGACTAAAGAGACCTATTTCCACCAACCACCCACTGCCTGCTGTCGAGTTGATTCCTGCTCATGGTGACTCTCTAGGACAGAGTAGAGCTGCTCCGTGGAGTTTCTGAGACTGTAAATCTTGATGGGAACAGACTGCCTCATCTTTCTTCCATAGAGAGGCTGATGGGTTTGAACCACCACCCTTTGGGTTAGCAGCCCAACAACGAATTCACTGGACCACCAGGCTCCTTATTTTTCAGTGGCTGATTTATCACTAGACCTTTCTTCCTACTCCATCTGATTCAGGGATAATAAGCACTGAACAGCTATCTGCAAGGTTGTTGGTTCAAACCCACCAGCTGCTCCTTGGAAATCCTGTACAGGGTCACTATGAGTTAGAACTGACTCGACGGCACTTATCAACAACAACAGCTACCCCAGGGTTTTTCTGTCTTGGCACTATTGACATTTTGGACAGGGTAGTTCTTTGTTGAGAGGGTATTCTTCTGTGCATTGCAATGCACCATGGTATCCGTAGTGGAGTATTTCACCTAGTTTTAACTAAACTTCCATAAAATGGACAAAGGGCTTACTTTGTTTAGTAGCATCCTTGACCTCTACCCACTATATGTCACTAGCACTCCTAAAGGCATGACAGCCAAAAATGTCTTCATACAAATCTACCCCGGGAGAAAAATCACCCTTGGTTGAGAACCACACCTCCTGGTGATCCCGGGCATAATGAAATCACACTGTGGTGGATCAGACAATTGTGATCTGTAGGGTTTCAGTGGCTGAATTTCAGAAGTAGATCACTAGGCCTTTCTTCTTCTTCTTCTTTTAATTTCTAATCTTTATTCTATCTTTGTTCTTCCAACCCAATCTTTTTTTTTTTTTTACTTTTTATTGTGCATTATGTGATAGTTTACATGGGAGAACATTAGTTTACATTCATCCTATTGTATATCATTTCACTGTCATGGGTACAATCCCCTCCATGCATCATCAACCAACCAAAGTGTATACCCTGCAAACCTGCTCCCGGGTCGTCAGCACACAGCCCCTCTCCCTCTCTGGGTCTAGAATCCCCACCCATTCCATCTCTCCACATCATCATCTCTGCCTCCATCTCTGGTATCACAGTTTCTCTGAGTAAGGGTCCCACACGCCACTCTTCTCCCTTGATGGTCCCAGGGACCGCCGCTCCTGGATTGCAAAGTCTATCATTCTCCTCCTTTTGCTACAAAACATCTACCTTTACATTTCCAACCCTCACAGTCAGTCCTGATAGCAATTATTCGCTATTGTACCACATGAGTACAAGCCCCATCTCCTTTCATCAGTCCCACCCAGACAGATTGAATACTGCTCAGTGGAGATTCTACCTTCCTCTGTGCCCTCTGGATCTCGGCTCCCTCTTGGACAGGCCTTTCTTCTTACTCCATCTTAATCTGGAAGCTCTACTGAAACCTGTTCAGGATATAACAACACCTAGGCCTGTACTGACAGATGGGTAGTAGCTATGCATGAGAATCATTGGCCAAGAATTGAACCCAGGAACTCAAAGGCATTTAACAACAACAAAAAGTGACCCTGTGGGTCAGTATAGAACTAACTGCCTCAGTGTTTCCAAGGCTATACATCTTTACAAAAGATTCCACATTGCTCTCCCACAGAGCAATTGATGGGTTTGAACTGCTGACCTTTTAGTTAGCAGCTAAGCACTTAACCACTGAGTAATTCAAATATCCCAGCATGCTACTAAATCCTCCCAGGAACTATTTCACTTAATCCTGCAAAAACATTTTACTATGAAAATCATTAGTATAGCCATTTTATAAATGGGAAACTGATGTTTAGAACTTGCGGGAGGTTGCATAACAGGTAAGCAAAGAAACAGGCTTGTCTTCACTACTTTATACTTCAAGTGGCTTGTGGATGAATGGAGTTTGGGGAGAGAGAACAAAGATGGCCTGGGCTTAAGCTATTAACAAGGCTCCACCAAAGGCCAACTTGGGACAGTTAGAATTTCCTTCTAGACTTCATCAAGAAGCTGACCCTAAGGCAATCTAAGTTAGTCTATTTTCATTTCTGTTTGTGAGCTTGCCAGCTGTCAGTAGACTACGTACTTAAGTAAATAAAAGAGATATGAACAGGAAGATGAAAGCCAAAGTGAAATTATTGTTGTTATTTGTTCTCTAGCACTTAGAAACAGTGAGCCCACACAAGGCTAGTCCATCGCTTGTGGCCCAGATTGTCACTTGGGTGCCAGACTTAAAATCTTATGCCAAATTTCTGATCCTAAAGGTCCCTGTCCCATCATATATGGAAGACCCAGAAGAAGATTGCATAAAGGGAAGGGCTGAGGCTGAAGGCTCTTTATGTGGTAAAGCTGCTTCATGACTGTCCTCGTCTCCCTCGGGAAGAGAAAAGCAATCCCAACAGCATCAGAGAAGACCAGCTCCCAAGATTCCCTAGAATCTATGGCAGATAGACAACACTCCTCTAGTCTTGGCTGAAGGAAGATACCTCAAATACCAAGACAGCTAGTCTCTCAGCAGCATGATTAATAAAAAGTTCTTCCTCTTGGACGTGGCTCTGGTTGGAGAGACTACATCAGAGTAGAAGAGGGTAGAAAGCTCTAGCAAGTAACCACAACCACTCTTCTGGTTCTGCCCTACTCAACCAGAACCAAGAAAACAAATCTGTGAAAACTTGTAGATGTATACCAGAGAGAAACTCTTCCACATATACAAAGGAGGCCTGTACTAGGATATCCACAGCACAAAAACTTGGATACAACCTCAGATGCCCATCCACAGGTAGATAAAGGACAGACCCATAAGATACTTACACCAGGAAATACGCTTCAGCATTCAGAGAGAATGAACCAGGCAACATCAAGTAACAGGGTCTGGGTTCACCCTCGTGCCTGAAATAAACAATACATACATACCGCCACCACTATCAGTAGCAACAACAACAGAAAAAAATTCATAAACCACCACTGGAATCCGGAAATGAAGGACAGTGATGCCCAAGAGATGAAAAACAAGCAAGGCAAGCCCAGCCCCTACCTTGAGAGACTTTGCAGGTCACGGCTCAGGGAGGGCACACTCAGGGATGCCCACCAGAATACCTGCTTTGTGCTCATAAACATCTTACAGAATTGTCCTCTGGAGATGCTCTGACACTATCCATGGACCTTGAGCAGTTGAGCATCTATTTGTAAATTCATTTCAGCATTCCTTGCTGGTGGTGTTAAGTGTCATCGAGTTGGTTCTGACCCATAGTGGCCCTATATAGTGTTCAGGTATTCTTTGAATTCTCCTTTGAAGAGGCTGTGACAATTTACTGCTTCCCTCATTAATTAATGAGTTAAAAAATATTTGACTCTTGTTCATTTCAGCTCCTCGGCTGGTGGGTTTGAACTGCCAACATCAAGGTTAGCAGTCCAGTGCTTATCCTAAGAAGCCACCATGCTTTCAGAGGATACAATGGCGAGGAAGAAATCCTGACCTCAGTCAACTGAATAGTTGGGGGGAAAAAAAACGTAAACATATTTGAGGGGGTTTCAAAAAGTTCTTGGGAAAATTCCTTTATCTTTTCATTCAAATTTTCTGTGAACTTCTTAAAGTCAGAGAATGTGCTGTGGGCAAAATGGTGACACTTTGGCTTAAGCATTAGTCTACTAGTCTAAGTTTGGCTGTTCAAATCCACCAGCCATTCTACAAGAGAAAGATGAGACTACCTGTTCTCATAAAGATTCAAGCTCTTGGAAACCTTATGGGGGCAGTTCAATTCTACTCTGGCTTCTACTCTGGGTTGTTATTGGTCAGAATCAACTCAATAGCAGTCAGGGCTGGGGACGGAAAATGGAAACAAAGATTGGGTGCCAAGTACAGCCTGAGGTCTCAGGTTTCCCAGAGTAGACAGCACCCGAGGCATATGAAGAGAAGGTGCAGTTAAGAAAGATGCTCCAGGTAGAAGGCTCAGTAGGCAAGAACCCAGAAAACTGAGGAGATGCTTCCTTCCACTATTGGTGGTCTCAAGTACTCCCTTTAATCCTCCTCTGTGTCTTTTTCTTCAAACTCCAAGGGATTACTTGTCTGGTCCCCCTTCATGCTTCCACTGGCCACTTTCCCACTGAAAAAGTTCTCTTGCTGTGTGACTCTTTCGTGCTGAGCTTAGTCATTTAAGGCATAGTCTTTGCAGTCAGACTGTCTACGTTTGAAGCTGCTTCTGTCACGTACGTGACATAACCTAAACCAGGTTACTTTGTACCAGATTTTCTCATCTGGAAAATGAGGATAATAGCAATCCCTAACCTCAGAGGGTTGTGGGCTTTAACAGAGGTGATAAACGCAAGCTCTTAGAACAGGTCTGGCAAAGAGAAAATCTGTTACACACCTGCCCACTTCTGCCCAAGCCCTGTTGTTGTTGTTGTTGTTGTT
>NW_006408524.1:27137848-27168788 GCF_000296735.1 Chrysochloris asiatica
CAAACTCTATATAAATCCTTATAAAGTATGTTGTTGTTGTTGTTAAGTACCATCGAGTTAGTTCTGACTCATAGCGACCCTGTATAGGGTTTCCAAGAAGCACCTGGTGAGTTTGAACTGCTGAACTTACAGTTCACCATACAAGGAGTTCCTTATAAATCTTGGTGATGGTGGTTATGTTCCGTGGAGTGGGTTCTGACTCATAGCGACCCTGTACAGGGTTTCTGAGGCTGTAAATCTTTACAGGAGCAGAAAGCCTCATCTTTCTCCTGCAGAGCAGCTGGTAGTTTCAAACTGCCGATCCTAAGGTTAGTAGCCCAATTCATAACCACTACGCTACCAAGCCCTGAGGAAGTCCCAAAATCACTAAAGGGTTTGCTAGCTGGTCATTACAGGGAAAATGGCAGGGATTTCTAAATAGCTGACTTGGAGGTTGTACAAGTAAAGATGGTAAACAGTTAACATAAAATGTGGAGTCTGTTCCCCCTGACACGTCAGAAAGACAAAGAGAAGCTCAATTCAGCACCTAGAGCAACGGTTCTCAACCAGAGGCGATCTTTCCCCAACAGGGACATCTAACAACGCGGAGACATTTTTGATTGTTGTAACTGTGGAGGAAGGGTTGTGGGGACCAGGAACACCAAGTACATTCCGCTAATCTGGCCTTTTAAAAGAAAGCTTGCCAGCCCCTACTCACTCACTGTACTTACATAGCATATGTTTTCCACTATGTCTAAGCAAAGAAGAAAATCCAGAGGAGGAAATTAAAGATGAGAGTCGTTTTGGAGTAACACAAGCTCAGAAGTCAATGTTGGTTACACCTTGTGCTAACTGTATTACCTCGTTGATAATACCACCTCCTTCAAGGGTAAAGCCTAGGATGGCTGACTCTTTGGTACCTGTGCTTTCCCTTGCCACCCTCTCTGGCATCATGGCACTGTGCTCATACTGGGGCCTGGGAAGCAATGGAGTCCTGCAGAGAAGACTCACTGCATGAACTTTCATCATTAGGAATTAGAAGGAGTCTGGTAATGGGTATCTCTTGACAGGTCACTTGTAAGGTTAATGTTCCGAGAAGACTACCTGAGGCTCCACCTTGAGGCAGCTGGAGACTTTCCAATGAACTGTCTAAACACTACAGCCTTAGAACATCCTATAATAATCTTCCCACTTGTCAGTTTGTGGTACTGTGGCAGGTTGTGTGTTGTTATGATGCTGAAAGCCATATACCAGTAGTTTAAATATCAGCAGGGTCATTTGTAGCAAACAGGTTTTAGTGGGGCTTCCAAACTGAGACCTAGTAGAAAGAAAAGCCTGGTGACCTACTTCTGAAAATTAGCTCGTGAAAACCTATGGATCACAACAGAATACTGTTCAATACAGTGCTGGAAGACGGGCCTTCACAATCACAACAATAATAGAGTCCAAATAGGAATTATAATGACTATGGTGCAGGGCTGGGCAATGTTTCCATCCATCACCATTAAGTTATTAATGCGTCAGGGTTAACTCAATGACAACAACATAATCATCTTCATCTAGGACTTTACCTGTGTTCCCCAGTCTTCTCTTTGTACAGTATATTTCTACTTGATGAATATCTTTACACATTAAACTCTCCTCTGCCATGCCACTGAATTCCATTTACTTATAAGTGAAGGGTTTCCCATACTTGCAGATAGTACCCATTTGACCTGGCTTCAATGACTGGATGATCAGAACTTGACTAGAGGAAAAAAGTGTAATCTGCTACAATTTGATGAACTAGACCTATACTTATGGATGTAGTAGCTTAAAAGAGGGAGCGAAACCTTAAAATGAAGAACAATCCCAACCCCCCCGGAAAAAAGGGTGAAAAGAAAGGGCAAACTAAAAAATGGCCAACCAAAAAGGGGGGGCGGGGGACTACAAAGGTACAAAGTGACTGGCTTACAAGCTTTCAAGAGGGAGTCTAGTTTCAGAGTGTGGAGGGGAAGGTAGAATCTCCACTGAGTGGTTTCCAACCTGTCTGGGTGGGGCTGATGAAAGGAGATGGGGATAAGACTCTTGTGGTTCAATAGTGAATAATTGCTATCAGGACTGACTTGGAGAGTTGCGAATGTAAAGGTAGATGTTTTGTAACATAAGGAGGAGAGTAGTTGATCTTGCAGTCCAGGAGCAAAGGGCCCTGGGACCATCAAGGGAGAAGAGCTTTGTGCAGGACCCTATCCAGAGAAGCAGCGATGCCAGAGATGGAGGCAGAGACACCATGTAGAGACAGAGTAGCTGAGGACTCTAGACTCAAGGAGGGAGAGGGGCTGTGTGCTGGCGGCTGGGGGGCTGGCATGTAGGGTATGCCTTTTGGTTGTTTGAGTGGTTATATATTCCTGAGTGCTTCAGTGTATATCAAAACAAAAACAAAAACAAAACAGGGAATGGAAGCAAATGCTGTTGATTATGCACTGAGGGGATTGTAGTCATTGCAATGAAATAAAATACGATAGGATGAGTGGAGAACTGATGTTCTCCCATGTAAACTATCACTCAATTCACAATAAAAACTTAAAAAAAAAAAAAAAGTTAAGGGCTTTCAATAAAGATTAAATCCAGCAGTGTGATTATTTATAAACAAGGCTCCCAGATATACAAGTTCTCCCCAGTATCCTTACCACTTCCTTCTCTCCTCCTCAGCCCAGATATATCTGTCTCCAAGAGACTTGTGATAGCAGACAGATGTAAACAATGAACTCCACTAGGGGCAAAGGTTAAGTCAGTCAGTTGGGTCCCTTTGGTAGGTAATGTTCTCAGGAACTGTGCTGTTGCTTCTGCTTTTAAATACGAGTGGCCTCCAAAGCTAACAGAAGGTCAGCTGGCTAATCCACCATGACAACCAGATCCCTGATTCCCTTGGGGCTGTCTCATCTTCTCTTACCTCACCCGGGCATTAGCAAAAGCAGCCATTTATTATACTGTCAGGGTTGTAAATGTCCCTCCAAAGGTTATGGACGATGTCCACCCACAGATATAACAGACAGTAACACATTTCTGTGGTGGTAGAGGAGAGCAGCAGGAGAGTTTATAGCATAGTGAGATGTTAAGGATAAGAAGGTTCTAGAAAGACATTAGGAGAAATACAAAGAGGCATTTTAGATACTGACAAAGAGGAAGGGTCAACATGAATGAGGAACTAGGACAATGACGAAGAGGAGAAGGGCTTAAGATCATGGGATTTTCTTGAGATTTTTAATGTAAATATATCTGAGTTGGAGTCCTGGTGTGGCACTGCAGGACAATGCACTGGACTGAAAGGTCAGTTTGAGCAACTAGGTCAGTGTTTCAAACCCATCAGTCACTCCTTGGAAACTCTAAACAGGGTCGCTATGAGTTGGAAGCAACACAACAGCACTTGACAACAACAACATATCTGAGCTATACTTAGATTTTACAACAGTAGTTTCAATTTCTGTTAAAGCTTGCAGAAGAAATTTTTCCAAACTCAATTGACCAAAAATTACTTTACAGTATATTATGAGAGAACCTATTCATTTCTGGGATTTATTCAGGGAGTAATTGGAGTAAAATAACTAATGAATCAATTAAGCCAACATGTAAAATAAGTTTCAGTTCTTTGAGACCACAACTCCGGCATTTCCTCTATCTATTTGTATTTACAATTCCTTCCACTCATATGTTCAATTCCTAAGGCAAGAGTTTTGTAAATAGCATAAATTATGAAATGCGTATACATTTGTACTATGGAATCGCATGTAGCCATGCTGAAAAATTATGCATGTATGTCTAAAAAATATGCTTTTTAAAGTATGGTTTGAGAAAGAATGGTGTCAGAATCGGTGAGGGGTGCCAATGAAAAATACACATGTCTGGATACAACTTCTCACCTATAAATCAGGGCCTCTGGCAGAGAGGCAAAGAAAGAGCAGTTGAATATCTCTCCCAGGTGATTCTTAGATATAGTAAAGGCTGAGAGTCATTGCGGTAGAGAAATTTTGAATATGGTAGAAAATTTTTGAATGTTAACGAATAATGTTATTATAATAACCTGCATAGTATAGTTCCAATTTGATAAGATATTCAATTTTATAAAAATGCTTAGACTATAGATTGCCAAGTACAGATGACATACATCAAATGTCAGTCATTATTTGGGACTCAGGATAATAACTAATTTTCAGTTTCTTTTTTTTCTACACATTTTGACTTTCCTACAATGCAAGCATACTAACAATATAGTTGGAAAACACAATTTTTCTTAAAATTTGGTATTAGCATGCCTGCTGAGAAAGCTGTCCTGATAGGGGCTTATAGTAAAACAAGAATAAACAAAGAGTCAGGAAGAAGGTAATTGGAGGAGGATGGAGTATAGAAAAGAAAAATGATCCTCTCAAGTCAGGAACCAGGCAGGGTGGGCAGGAAGGACAGATTTCAGAACCACAAATTACATATTGGATAAGTACTTGAAACCACATTAAAAAAAAAAAGGCTTTTAGTATTTGGGGAAAGTTTTTAAGCATGTCACAGGAAAAAACTTAAGCCACAAACTGTAGATCCCATTCCTTGTTGTTCTTTTACTTCCACATGAAGCTGCGCCTTATCTTAATGTGTTTAGTAAGAAAATATTTTTTCATGTCTGTGGAGTAAGACAGGCTCTTCCTCTTTCCTTTGCAGAGCAATCAATGAATACACACTCACTGGACGCCTGCTAGGAGTAGCACAAATGGTTAGGTGCCCAGAGACACTTCAGAAGAAAGGTCTGGTGATCTGCTTCCAAAAGATCATAGTCTTGAAATCCCTGTGGGGTGCAGCTCTACTCTGCAACACATAAATTGGAATGGGTTTGACAGCAACTGGTTTAGATGTTGGCTTTAGACACTTAGGATGTGTCTAGTTCCATGCAATATGGAAGATATAAACAAAATATGAACTGGAACTCTTCTTATGCATGTTTCCCATCAAGTTGCTTAGACTCTGGCTGAAGAAAAAAATCAGCCTCAACATGTGTTAAGCTGTTAGCTTTTGGGCCTTGAAGTTCAAGGGTGATGAAAAGTCAATTGTGGTGCTTCCTGTCAACTTTTAGGCAAGTCAGGACTTTGATGAGGAGAATACTACCTGTCATACAACTTAGAGATAAGACAGTTTCTCAGAATCTGCTTTTGAAAATAGAAAAGGAACACATAGGACAGTGAAGAAATTGGGTTGCACCTCAATGTAAAGAAAGCAAAAATCCTCACCATTGGAGCAATAAATAACAACATAATAAATGGAGAAAAGACTGAAATTGCCAAACACTTCATTTTGCTTGAATCCACAAACAACACTCATATAAGCAGCATCAAGAAAACAAGCAACATACTGCATTAGGCAAATCTGCTGCACAAGAACTCTTTAAACTCTTCAAGAGCAAAGATGACTATTTGAAAACTAAAGTGCACCTGACTCAAGCCAACGTATTTTCCATAGCTTCATATGCATGTGAAAGTTTGTCAACCTCAAGGTCAGCAGTTCGAAACTACCAACAGTTCTGTGGGAGAAAGATGAGGCATTCTGCTCCCATAAAGAATTACAGGCTTGGAAACCCTGTGCAGGGTCCCTATGAGTGGGAACTGACTCCACGGTACTTGGCAACAATAGTAGAATTGATGCATTTGAGTTATGGTGTTGGGGAAGAATATTAAAGGTACTATGGACTGCCAGAAAACAAACAAAATCTTTGTTGGAAGAAGTACAACCAGAATGCTCCCTAGAAGCCAAGAAAGAAAGACTGTGTCTCTTATATTTCAAATATATTATCAGGAGGGACCATTCGCTGGAGAAGAACATCATACTTGGTAAAGTGGAGGGTCAGCGGAAAAGAGGGAGCACCTCAACGAGATGGACTGGCACAGTGGCAGCAACAATGGGCTCAAGTGCAGCAGCGATTGTGAGGATGGCGCAGGACCAGTCAATATGCCTTCTATTGTACCTAGGGAGGCTACGATTCGGAACGGACTCGATGGCACCCAACAACAAGAACATGCTTCTAAAATATACGAGGGGCTTCAGAACGTCTGTGAAAGAATGGAATGGAAAGATAGCGGAATTTTTCCATGAACTTTTAGCAACCCCTTCATATAAAATTAATAAATATATATTTTGCTAGGCACTGCGCTTAGTGTTGAGAAGCACATATTCTATCAAAATTTATTTATCAAATGTTTTGTATTTATTTGGTCTCCTGTTTAGAAAGCTTAAAGAGTTCAAGGAATCATATCATCAATATTGCTTTTTAGCTATTTTCTAATCTAATTAAATAGCTCTTGGAGTCCTGGTGTGGTGCTATAGGATAAAAACTGGACTGCCAACCACAATGTCAATAGTTCAAACCCATCAGCCACTCCTCAGAAACCCTATACAGGATCACTATGAGCTGGAACTGACTCAACAACACTTAACAACATAACAACAGCTATGATTCTCTCCTCAACAGAATTAAAAGAAAACACACTTACACAAAACAAACTGTAAGAGTGTATAACACTTTGCACTTTGGTGCATCTATGGTAGAAAAAAATCAATATAGCAAATAACAATAGGCATACTTGTTGAACTGTACACAAACATCTGTCTATTATAAAGTAGTATTTTATATAAGGAAAATCCTTAGGGAAATGATCTGGTAGTTTTCAAATCACATTGCAGATCCCACCAATTTTCCCTACATGATCTTGGAATAGAAAAATGAAGGAAGGAATTCAATTTTCCTGTTTAGCTGATAGAATTCAAGAGATGCTGAGATGCCAGCTATCCATGACTATGACAAGTGTGGGAAAAACAGGATCACGTTGGAAGCAACTAAATCAGCCAATTTAGTTGGCCAAGTAGAAGAAGTGGTGAAATGCAGTGCAGGGAAAGAAGCTAATTCAGAGAAGAAGCCCCACTGAACAACTGTTTCAGGGGCTCGACCTGTATCATGGGAGTCAATAGAAATGCCATGTAGAGGATTCAAACTTTTGCTTTTTATTCAAGATATTGGAGCAATTGGTGACTCCAGTCGGTATCAGCAACCTACTGAAGTCTTTCATTTTTATGATGCATTTTCACCCATTTATGGCTCCTGAGTGCTTAGTAATCCTCATATGTGAGAGTAAATCCTATCTTTAGTTTCTCTCATGCCCTAGGAGAGATCTCCCTAGAATTCTGGCAGGAAGTTTCCAGTACCGAAAACAGGACCAGAAACGGATATCTTGTCATAGATGGCAGGAACTAGGGAACACATATCCTCTGAATTAGTGAAGAGTTCTCCCAAAGAATGTTTCTAAATTATTTACCTCAAGTTTAATGGAATGACTGGTATAATTGTTCATAGAGTTGGATTTTCTTTTTCTTTGTAAGATGCATACCATGTTCAAGGAGCCTCGGTGACAGAGCAGGTTAAGCGTTGGACTCTGGTAGCGTAGTGGTTACGAATCAGGCTGTGAACCTTAAGGTCAGCAGTTCGAAACTACCAGCCGCTCCACGGGAGAAAGATGAGGCTTTTTACTCCCGTAAAGATTTACACCCTCGGAAACCCTGTACAGGGTCGCTATGGGTCAGAACTGACTCAACGGCACTTAACAACAACAACAACAACTAACCACAAGGCTAGTGGCTCAAGCCCATCAGTTGCCTCACAGGAGAAAGATGAGGCTCTCTACTCCCATAAAGATTTACAGTCTCAGAAACCCTAAGGATCAGTTTGACTCTGTTCTAATAGGGTCAATACTAGTCAGAATCTACTCAGTAGCAAAGGGTTTGGTTTTCTTGATGTACTTAGCTCTTCTGTGTGTAAATTTTACATTAAAAAATAAATATAAGCAGGACTTCACAGAATGACAGAGTTATAAGTTAACTTTTGCAAAGTGTGTACATACAGGTGAGGGGAAATGTTGCATGGATGTAATTATCAAGGTAATTCAGGTAAAATGACCCTACTTCTGCCAAAATGGGAATAACATTACGTCAGGATCAGAATTGTCTCTACTTTTCAACTTGGATGGATTTTGTTTTTTGGAGTGTTGGTCGGGGAGACGGATGGGGAGCCATAGAGAAGGAGAGATGAAGGAAGCAATTGATTTTTATTCATGGAACTAGGACTGCTTCCAGTTTAAGTCCCCAATTGCCTCTATTTCTCTGTTTTAAGCCATTCCAAACCTTCACCTTGGTCTGGTAATTAAATAACCTGAGACAAATGAGCCAATTGGCTGCGCGGTATTTTAATCACAATGGCTCCATAACAAATACTTCCTCTCCCAACACTAAGCACTGCAGCAGACCTGGGAGACATCCACTTCCATAGCTGGCTTTCTGGGCTCCGGATGACCTAGGTGATTGAATTCATCTCCCATTTGCAGCATAAATGTGTCTCTATCACAGGCCATTTCAAAGCAGCAACATGGCCTTAAGTTTGGCACTGTCTGGGTGAGAGCCTGTCTCATTTGGGAAAGATAGCTCCTCTCACAAGATTTATTATTGGCATAACCATTCTTTCCAATGGATCCCTGGAGGGTTTGCCTTCCCTAGCTGCTGTGCATTTTCTCTGATGGGTTTTAAAAATAAACAACTCAAAGTTCCTAAAGTAAAGAAACACTAAGCATTGGCAGCACTGTCAAGTAAAGTCAAGTGGCCACTTCCAACGTTGGTTAAACACCGTCTATTGTCAAGGAAATGTTTCTTGAGCCCCTCCCCACACATACACTTTCTCTCCTTTTTTTTTTTTGTATTGGTATTACTGTCCCAACTCCAGGTCTCTTGTTGTTGTCTTTTTTTATCCTTCAAAAGTCACGTCAAAGATACCAGAGCTTGGGTAACGAGGCTATATGTACTCAAACTGAAAACAAGAATGGCTTTCCTGATTGGTCTTTATTTAAACTGGATGGAAGTCTGTGTCTGTGGATTCAGTCATAATCCAAGGCAAAGCTGGACCCTCTAGTTGTTTTGAAATGTGCACAGATAACTGGAAATCCAATGTTTGATGTTTCATAATCTTAACTAGACTTTCAGGTCTTCCCACAGCTCAGGTGTAAATGTCTTGTCATGTGGATAAGGAACACTTTTCTACACCAGCAAGTCAAACCCAATAAATGCATATTTCCTAGAGAAATGACAGGGTTTTGTTTATTTTGTGAGACTGTGGTTGTTTTATTAGTTTCATTTTAGTCATTTGCACAGTAAAACCATTCACTAGGCTATGTCAACAAAGGAATGGAACGGACAATAGAGTGAAATCGGGGTTTCTACAAAGAACTTTGTAAATACCTTCAAATGTTCTTTAAAGCTAGCTTCTTATTATTTTTTTAATGCAATTACATTTCTTGCAACCCCTAAGGAATTTGGCTTAAGTGCAGTGCGTTGCTCCAAATGGAAAACAAAGGGAAAATCGCGTTGAGACACTGAACACCCAGCAGAATAATGATCAGTGTTAATGTTCACTCACACCTTCTGCTCCACCATTATTTCCACAGTTAAGTACTTTACCCAACAGCAGCGGCTGACACAAGACCTGTGCTCCTGCATCAAAACCCCACTTAATGAGACCTACTTGTGTATAGTAACTGCTGTTTTGAATCATTTCCCCAGACAAGAAGAACTCATTGTGTATCAGCAGAGCATCTTTTTCAAATTATTAATTTGTAAAGCTAAAATTGGCCCCCAGCTGACGTAAAGAGCAAGCATCCAACAAGATGTAATGGCTGTTGGAGTTTTCCACAAACCTTCTGAAAATAATACTTAAGCTTGTCTCTGAAAGATTTCGGGTCTGCAGGAGAAATGAAACTTTATATAACCACTGCACTCTCAGTAAAAAGACTATGCACGGAAGAAAAGGCACTTGGAGCAAGAGCACAAACAGTAGGTACTTAGGCATCCCATTTGTTAGCAGCTATTCAAATCCTGGTGTGGCACTGGAGATTAATGCACTGGACTGCAAGGTCAGTTTGAGCTCCAAGGTCAGCTGTTCAAACTCACCAGTCACTCCTGAGAAACCCTATGCAGGGTCACTAGGTATTAGAATTGACTCAATGGCACTTAACAACAATAATTCAAGCCCTTAAAGTTTAAATGATCCCTTCAATCTTTTAGCATAATCTAAAAGTTTCTGTACAGTCATTTTTTGTTAGATATTACTTTTATCGAACTAACTTGCCTGGGGTTACTTGCATGCATATTTACATTCTATCATGTACATCTTGGCAATTTACAACTTTCCTTGATTTGAACGTCAGAATGCTGACTTTAAATCTCTTTCTTTGTATCTGAATCTACACCATCTTTCCTCTTTTACTCATGCTCTCCAACCCCAGAATAAAAGTAACTTAGGATAAAGAGTTCTCACTGTGAAGAGTTGAGATGAGTGTATTAACTAAAACTTTAAATAAAAGAGATACCCTTCTTAATAACTAAGTCCATCTTCTCATAGAAGTCAAGGTCTGACAGTCTTGATGAGAAAAAAAGTCATCTTCTTCATGAATGGTTTAGTACCTTACCTGTGACTGAAATCTCTATGTGCTCAAAGGAAATAAATGGATTCTCTTTAAAGGAAAAAATGAGATGACAATTTAGATGGTGTCATTGACTGACCTCCAGGAGAGATCAAGAATTGATTACCAAATCATTTGATAGGTACATAATACATTGCCTGAAAAAAAGGGGGAAAAAAGAAAGAAAATCAAATCAAATATCCTACTAGTGCCCTGGACTGGCCGAGAATGGAGCAGGGAAGGGAGAGGAGAAAGATACAGCTGACTGACCTCAGGTTTGGGTCTGTGTAGTCTTTTCAATTGTCATTAAACTGCTGAGCCAGATGAGGAATATCAAGAGCCCTTTAAGAATATAGGTTTCATTTCACACCCTATAAGAGCAGCCATGGAGGCCAGTTGAACACAGGGAGAATGGGACAACCTTTTAAAATAATTTTTGTCTAATTGTCTAATTCCTATATATTGTGCTATCATTAGTTTTATTAACACCTTTTGGCTGCTTTGTTTCTTGGCTATTATATTTTCTTAATTCTGTCTTCAGGCTCTTAAAATCCACTTAGGCTTTTACCACTTCCTTTAGTAATCCCTTGTTTACCTAGGTTTTCAGAAAAGAGAATGCTTAGATGGCCTGTCAACTGTAGTTGGTTCTTCGCTGAGCAATTTTCAATGGAGAATTGATGTGAAAGCATCAAGGCACTTTTTCATCTTTTTCTTAAACTAAACAAAACAAAAAAGGAGATCCAAAAGGTGTGTGTGTGTGTATGTGTGTACTGAGGTGGGGTGAGCAGGAAGAAAGTGTGGGTAGGAAATATTTTTCCAAGTTCAGGATAAATGTACATCATGTTTAGTACCTGGTTCTAAAAATAACCCAAACCAAACGAATTGTCATTAACTCCAACTCATGGAGACCCTATATGTGTCAGAGTGAAACTTGGCTCCATGGGGTTCCAATGACTGTGGTTTGAGAAAAATAATTCTCAGGTCTTCTCCCAAGGTGCCTCCTAGCAGATTTAAACTATTGAACTATTGGTTAGAAATCTGAGTGAGTAGCCATTTGCAGTCTTATTCCTGGCTCTAATACCCCCAAATTCTTCTTAAAGATTATGCAATAGAAAGTCTACATAAAAGTTTCTACAAACCATTGCATTTGACTTGACTTTGCTCATTCATAATTTTAAAAAATGGTTTGGAAAAGATAATTGTTACATTAAAAAAAAGAAAAATAAAATAGTACTTAAGCTAAAAGTTAGAAATAAGGAGAAGTTCTTCACTGGCCATGTTGTGGTTTTATGTGCTGTCGAGTTGGTTCCGACCCTGATTAGGGTTTCCAAGGAGTGACTGGTGACTTTGAACGGCCAATTTTGTGGTTAGTAATCCAGTGTCTATCCTACAACATCACACCAAAACTCCAACCAGTGGTCATAGCCAATTTGATGGTAACAATAACAACAACAGTTTTTAAAAATTGCATATCTTTATACTGGTCTTCAAATGGTAAGACAAATTTTTCCTAAAAAGAAATACAACATTACTTTTTCCATGGTTCTCCGAAGTTCTAGAACTATAACATTTTGAGTAAGAGAAAGTTGGTTCATAAAGGCACATCAGGACATGTACTAATTTAGGGGAAGAAGACAAAGTTTTGAATTCCAGCTCTGACACTAGCTAGCTCTGTAGTCTTGGCAAGTAATTTAATTTCTGTTGCAGGAAGTATTTTATTCTCCAAAAAATGAAACTGAGTGAGCATTCTCAACTTGCACATAGATGTAAGGCTGAAAGAAGAGGTTGTTAAGTGCCGTCAAGTCGGTTCCAACCCATAGCAACCCTGCATGGGGTTTCCAAGGAGCAGCTGGTGAGTTTGAACTTTTGGTTCACAGTCCAGTGCTGATTCTACAGTGCCACATGAAAGACAGTGGTGCTGCTGCTGGTGGTGGTGGTGGTGGTGGTGATGTGCCATGGAGTCCGTTCTGACTCTTAGAGACCCTGCATACAGTTTCCGAGGCTGTCAATCTTTACGGAAGCAGAAAGCCTCATCTTCCTCCTGTGGAACAGTCAGTAGTTTCGAACTGCTGACCTTGCGGTTAGCAGCCCAACTCATAATCATATGCTACCAGAGCTCCTACATTAAAGGTGGGGTGTGATTAATAAAAGCATGGACTCTGGGAGAAGATTGGGTCCAAACTCTCCTTCTTCTATGTTCCAGCTGGCAGACCTAGAGCAAATAATCTGACACTCTCCCAGCCTCCATTTCCTCACTTCTAAAGAGAAGCCATGATCATGGTGTGTACCTCACAAGCAGGGGGCTTGAGTCAGCTAATATGTGTGAAGTGCTGAGAACTGGGCCTGGCACATAACAAGTTTTATCGAAGTGTTGGTTAAATTAAATGAAAGACCCTGCATATGACAGTGTTTTGTATAGGACTAACCAAATGTAAGGGATTTAAAAAAAAAGCAAATGTGTTATTAATAATCCTGTTCAAAAGCATTCAGAAAGGCACACAGCTACACAGCTCTTGAAATGTCTCTGAAGTTGTAATAGAAAGAGCTTTCTAATCCATTTTCCAAGTCATCAATTATCCCTTCTGCTGTCATAATTAATTCCTATTGTTATACTTAATAATGACCAACATCATCATCTTGAGGGTTTTATTCTATTAAGCTATTTCATTACACTCACAAGAGCTGAGAGAATGTATGTAATTGACTTGTGAAAATTATTCCATTTGCCAAAGAACTTCATCCAACATGTGAGAAAATTGGGTCAAAGAAACGCCACACTAACTAAATTATGAGACCCTTCTCTTCGCTTTCCCACTCTCCTAGGGAACAGACAAGAAAAATGTAATTGAATTTTATTTGGAATTTCGAGGCTGTCTCATTAGTGAAGAGACTCTCATCTTTTTCTCAAGCATAGTGGTTGGCGGGCAGACCTTGGTGTCAAAAGCAGACTGTGAAAAGCACTGAGACCCAGGGTCCTGCAGGGAAGAAAACAGCCCCAGTGAGCAGCTTGTACGCATATGGACTGACTGTTGTTGTTAAGTACCATAGAGTCGGTTTCTGACTCATAGCGACCCTGTATAGGGTTTCCAAGACTGTAAATCTTTACGGGAGCAGAAACCCTCATCTTTCTCCTGCGGAACAGCTGGTAGTTTTGAACTGCCGACCTTGAGGTTAGCAGTCCGATTCATAACCGCTCTGGTAGCGTAGTGGTTACGAATCGGGCTGCGAACCTTAAGGTCAGCGGTTCGAAACTACCAGCCGCTCTGCGGGAGAAAGATGAGGCTTTCTACTCCCGTAAAGATTTACACCCTCGGAAACCCTGTACAGGGTCGCTATGGGTCGGAACCGACTCGACGGCACTTAACAACAACAACAACACTACCAAAGGTCCTTATATTGGCTGAATACCGCCCTGAAAATGATCGTCTGGAAACAGAAGAACGCAAGAAATGCTGCACTGGATTGTATATAGCTCCTCATCCCTTTTCTCTTCCCCATGATTAGCAGGAATGGGGGACTAACAAGAATGGTTATTTGAGTAACAACGTAAAAATGAACTATTTTTGGCACATGTGAGTTGTGGTAGATACGTATGTATAGCAGAGTCAAATACATCATATTAATAGTATTACCTATTATCATTTTCATGACAAACCTGTGTAGTAATTATTGTTGTTGTCATTTTATGGATTAAAAAAAATCACAATGCATCCCCAAAAGGAGGGGAGGTGGGAAGAACACTACAAGATTGTTTCTTAAACCAAAGACTGGTATGAATTGACAGGGTTTGGACTCACTGTTTTTGTATGCAAATGTTTCTTATCTCCACGACCATCATTATTAAATAGATCCTTCAATTAAGTGTGTCCTCATAAAGGACTAGTCAGTTCTTCACATATCACAAGAGGTAGATACAACGAATCAACTAAGTTGGGGAAAATGTGGCAGAACTCTGTCATGCATTTCCCATCTTGACAAGGAACCAAGGCCACCTGGGGGTATAATGTTGTTGAGGCAAAGGGCTGTGAGTAGATTCTCCCAACTAATTAGTTGATGGTGCCATCAAGTTGGTTCCAACCCATAGCGACCCCTATGGACAACAGAACAAATACTGCCTGGTCCTGCATTGTTCTTACAATGGTCATTATACTTAAGCCCACTGCTGCTGCCATTGTGCCAATCCATTTCATTGGGGGGGTCTTCCTTTTTTTCACAGACCCTCCACTTTACTAAACATATGTCCTTATCCAGGGACTGGTCCCGCCTAGTAATATGTCAATAACTCCAAAATAATTGCTTTCTTTTCTCCAGCCTGAGGCCCACGTTGCCTTTGCTCAGTTTCCTACTCAAAGGCAATGGTGTTGTGATCACTGCTGATAAAAGTCACAGAGAGCAGAAAGCCAGAGGGATCCTAGAATTCAGGGCTCTTGGGTTCTGTGGTAGGATTCTCCCTTTCTTTGCAGGAGAACCTAGGTTTAATGTCCCACCAGTGCACTTCAAGAGCAGATATCACCTGTCTGTCAGTGGAGGCGTGGTGTTGCTACGATACTCAAAAGGTCTCTGCGGAGACCTAAGACAGACCAAGAAGAAAGGCCAATGGAAAACAGCCAGTGAAAATCCTATGGATCATAGTGGTCCAATCTCATTGCACATGGAACTGCAATGAGTTGGGAACTTGGCAGCCAACACAGTGAAGGGAGTCTTTAGTTTTTACCCAGATGCTGCAGTTCTACAAGATAGTTTAGAATTTTGTCAGCCGGACGTGACTCTAACAGATTCCTCCATAGGTGACATCTAGCTTCTCTTTGTCCTTAGTGTCTCCTTTGTGCATCACAATATAAGTAAAACTATGGATTGTGATTTTTCTTGTGAACAAAGCTGATTTCTTGTTTTGTGTTATGTTATAAGCTTCACTACCCTATTTCAGAGAAGTGTTCATGGACAAATGGACAGTAATAGCTCAGAGCAACTTGGGAGGTTTCACAACCACTTCTTCCTAAGAGAGCCCGTAGCCATGTCCCTTTGCCTCAAGTCAGGACACCCATTCATAGGCCAGTGCTTCCTGCTGGATCAGGCTGAGGCAAGACTATGTTGAACCTCCATAACTTTACCTAGCTTCTTTCCTGCCTTAATCTACCTCCCTCACTCCCTGACAGATTCTCTCTGAGAGCAATTTTCTCCATAAATCTGTTGTTCAAGAATCAGGTTTTGCTTTTAGGGAACCTCCCCTGTGATGCCTGGAGAGTTTGTGTTTTGAACAAAGCTATAAAATAAGAAGCAGGCCACTGAAATTGCTAAAGGTAGGTTTTGGGGGTGGGCACATTCCTGCTAACACGGACCAAAGTTGAAAATAATTTTCAGTTTTTACCAGTTTCATCTTTCAGATGATAAATTCAAAGCTTCCTGTTTATCCCTAGGACTGAATCTAGCCCAGAGTAAAACCTACAGGCTGTCACTTGGAGAAATACATGCAAAAAGTTACCAACACTCTGCTTACCATTATCCCCTCAGCTCCCTCCTCTACTGTATGTTGTTGTTGATGGTAAGTGCCATCAAGCTGGTTTCAACTCATAGTGACCCTGTATAAGGGTTTTCAAGGAGCATCTGGTAGGTTTGAACTGCCAACCTTGTGGTTAGCAGCCCAGTGCTTATCCTACAGCAATACACCGGTACTCTGTGTGTATGTTATTGTTAAATGCCATCGAGTCAATTCCAACTCATAGCGACCCTGTGTAGGGTTTCTGAGAAGTGGCTGATGAGTTTGAAGCATGAGTCTTTCGGTTCAAACCAACCTTTGTGGCAGAGTGCTTATCCTATAGTGCCACACCTGGATTCCAGCTGTATGTATAGGTGACTACAATTCAAAATAAGTAGCTTGCAGTATTGAATTGAAAGGATAGAAGATGTTTCCATTTCTTTTGAAAAATAGCAAAATGAAGCATAATATCATTTTTCAGAAAGAATCTTAACCATCCAAATGAAAGTGCTTTTGAACAGGACTTGTGGGTCCTAGCTTTGGTTCTTACTTTACTACATCCCAGCTCTGAGATCTTAGACAAGTCCTTAAAGCAAAGGCAGCCTCAGATTCCTCATCTGCAGAAAGGGTGATGTGCAGGAGATGGTCTTTGAGAACATAAACATAGCATCAGGGAGCTGTAGCTGGGGGAATTCCATTTCACCTCATAAATCTCAGAGTAGGGGAAAGCCTATTAACTATTAGAAATATGAACCAACTGTGAAAATTATGTGACATCAGCTACCTCAATTATAAAACATTAGTCACAGTTTCATTTGCTCTGTGATTGTGAAAGAATTACCAAATTTCCAAGTCTGAGAAAACAAATAAACAAACCCAACTATTACCTCATATGAATAAGCTAAGCCCCTTTCCCACACCATTCACTTAGTCACACTACATTCATGACTAAGGGTGACAGAATGGTAGGGGCAAGAATGGTCTTATGATTTCCCCTAGAACCCTTGGCAAGTTGTTGCTGGCTTTTTGCTAGAGAAACATAGATCCTCTAGGAAACCTAACCCAATGTGTCTTCCCTTGGCCGTGGCTACATCTTCTGCCAGACAAAACAAATTTCATTCTGAGAGAGAAGGAGGTCTTCTGACACTTACACGTGTGGTCAAGTGAATTTCCAAGTACCATATTCTAACTGAAGTTCTGCCACGAATGATCTCTTCCACTACCTCCAAAGTCATGTTGTAAAATCTTTATCAGCGTAGTCTGTCCTTTGTTTTGGAAGCTGGGTTTAAATTTTATTTTTTCACTTTAGTGTGAACCCCCTGAAATTGCTTGAACTACTTGGTAAAAACCATTGAGGTTTCAGGAAAGATTTTAGCATTTGTGTAATACTGGCAAGACATTCCAGCATAAACGACGAAAGGCAAGATGCAGAGGAAGCCCTTGAATCCAAATTCAAATCAAGGGTTTTGATTTCAGTTACGTCAGCAAAGTCTCAATGTGAATTGGTGCATGAGGAAACTTTCAGATGCAAAAATCCATTCAACTCATTCTCTTGGAGCTTAGTCCATAGAACCACCATGAGGTAAGTTATTTATTTATCTATTTGTTCAGTAAGCACTTATTTTTTTCTTTTATTGTAGCTGTAAAATACATTTTATTTTGACTTTTAAATTTTTTATTGTGTGTTGCATGAAGGCTTTAAAGAGCAAATCAGTTTTCCATTCAACAAATCATACACATTTTGTTTCAGGTCACTGACTGCAATCCCCTCAATATGACATCATGTACCTCACTTCCTCCTTGTGTTTCCTCTTTCTATTCTTCCTTTTTTCACAATCTTTCTGAACTTTTTCCTTAGATAAATATTGACCTTTTGATATCAAATAGTTGATTATTCTAAAGTGTCAGTATCTACCTAGTATTATGTTATCCTTATAGACTAATTGTTTAGCTGAAAATAGAACCATGGGGTAAATTCATTTCCAGGCCTGCAGAGGGACTAAGAGCCATAGTCTTGGGATTCCACCACTTTCTGTCCCAACGGGTAAACCTGGTCTTTTTCAAATTTGTCTTTAGTTCCACATTTTCTCCCACTCTCATTAGGACCCTCTAATGTGATCAGTTTCAGAGCAGGTGGTAATGGTAGCTGGGCACCATCTAGTTCTCCTGGTCTCAGAATTGTGAAGACTGATATTCACATGGTCCATTAGTCTACAGGACTAATTGTGTTTTCGGTTTTCATCACTCTTCTTTCTTTCAGACAGGGAGAGTCCAATAGTTACACCCTAGATGGCTGTTCACAAGCTTTTAAGATCCCAGTCACTTCAGTAAGCACTTTCTGATCATCATATTAGAAACAGAAAAGACAGAGTTGATGAAGATGCACTACTCTCTTTTCTCTGGAAGTTCAGAGTTATATAAAAAAGAAATACATAGAATGCAATGTCATAAGGACCATAACACAGATATGCACAGAAGTGTATGAGAAGATCAGGGAAGGCTTCACAGAGGAAATGACATGCAAAGATTCTTGGAAGGATTTATACGGATTTTCCAGAAAATGAGGGAATATCTTCCAGGCAAGGAGGAATAAGCAGAACCAAGGCAAATGACCGCTAAGAACATGAATATCCTTATTCCTGGGATAAAGTGTGCACAGAATGACTGATTATGGAGGGGAGAGTGTGAAGAAGGGCATATGCCAGGCAAGGATTCTGAACTGTGTGATTAAAAACAGGAACAAAAACCTGACATTCAGTTTATTGTTTTGTGGTGGCGACATGAAGAACAAAGACTGTATACCTAAATTAAGAATCCACAGACCATAAACACTTACAAGTTAAAGGGAGAGACCATCACCTTCATTTTACAAATGGGGAAACTGAGTCCAGAGAGGCTCAGGGTCTGTTCAAGGTCACACAGTAATACTATAGTGATATTATAACAGAATTAGTTTGTAACTACCAGTTACCTGTAGTTTCTAGTCCTGGTGTGGTACTGTGGGTTAATGCGCCAGACTGCAAAGCCATTTGAACTGCAAGGTCAGTGGTTCAAGCTCAACAGCTGCTCCTTTTGAACCCTGTACAGGGTCGCTATGGATCAGAACTGACTCAACGACATTTCACAACAACAGCAGTAGTTTATCTCCATGTGGGATGGTATCAAAGACTGAGGAACAATAATCACCTACCTATCCCTGGCTGCACCAATAAGAAGCTAACACTGGCTATGGATTCCCATTTGGCTTTTTGCATCTGATCTCAACTGATCAGAGGAAGAAGACTCTTTAATCTACTATGCATTCCCACTATATTGAGTGGATGTATTTTCTCCCCACCAGGAGGAAGCTCCTTGAGTGCAGAAGCAGTATTGCATGATGGGAAGAGCTAGGCTGCTGTGAAATCAACCCGCTGCAGGCAGCTGCCAATGCACTGGCCTCAGTAAACAGCCTGCTGTGTAATGCTATTATCTCACGGTCAAATCTTTCCCCTCAATGAGCCCAGAATTCCACGAAACTCACAACATATTGTTGTTGTTGTTGTTGTTAAGTACCATTGAGCCAATTCATTATATATGGGTCCTTTAAAAATACTGAAGATCAGCCCCCATTCCTAGAAACTATGAATTCATTGGTATGAAGCATAGTTTGGCATTGGGCCTTTTAAGTATCCCCAGATGATGAGAATATGCAGGTTTGGATGAAACCATATCTCAGGGCTTATCTGTCACCTCTTCACCAAAATAGTCCTGGATTCCAGAGCCAGTAGGTGGATGTGAGCCCCCAGCTGAGCTGTCAGATGTCTGGGTGGTGGGCATCTGCACTTTGGCTGTGGGCAGGGCTGAACAGCTGTGAGATCTTCAGAAGTTTGGGAAATTACTTAACATAGGTAATTATGCCTGGTCTTTGATCTTTATCAATTAAGTATTTTAAGTCCTCTTCACTTTCAGCAAGAAAGGTTGTATCACCTGCATATCACAAGTTGTAAATGAGCTGTCCTCCAATCCCAACGCCACATGTTTTTCTTCCTATAATCCAGTTTCTCAGATTATTTGTTCAGCATACAGATTGAATAACATGGTAAAAGAATACAACCATGTGGTGTACACCTTTCCTATTTTGTTATTTGAGTGGGTGCCAGTTTGCAAAGAATTTGTTACATACCCTATCTAAAAAAAATTGTCATCAGGCCAACCCCAACTCATGGATACCCCATGTGTCAGAAGAGGAATGTACTCCTTAGGGTTTTTAATGACTGATTTTTTTTTCAGGCCTTTCTTCCTTTGTCATTGTTGGGTGCCATTGAGTTCGTTCCTATGCACAACAGAATGAAACACTACCTAGTCCTGTGCCATTCTCACAGCTGTGCCAATGAATACTGATGAAGCTCAAAGACTTCACATAAGAATAAATAAGACTGAACAGGATAAATATGCTTTTAACAAGCACTCTAGCCCTATTTTTTTAGATAGGTTATATGACAAATTCTCTGTAAACTGGCACCCACTTATAAAATTAGGAAAGGTATGCACTAGGGGTGTATTTTTTCACCATACTTAACTCAATCTGTATGCTGAACAAATAATCTGAGAAAAGCATGGCATCAGAATTAAAGACTCATTAACAACCTGCGATGCGATATGCAAATGTATAACCTTGCTTACTGAAAGCAAACAGGCTTAAAATACTTACTGATGAAGATCAAGACCACAGCCTTCAGTATGGGTTGCACCTCAATGTCAAGAAAACAAAAACCCTCACCACTGGACCATAAACAGCATCCAATAAATGGGGAGAAAAGATTGAAGTTGTCAAAGACTTCATTTTGCTCAGATCAACCAGCAACACTCATGGAAGCATCAGTCAAGAAGTCAAACGACGTATTGCATTAGGCAAATCTGCTGCACAAGACCTTTTTAAAGTGTTGAAGAGCAAAGATGTCAGCTTGAGGACTAAGGTGCGCCTGACCTCAGCCTTAGTATTTTCAATAACCTCATATGCATGCGAAAGCTGTAAGGTGAATAAGGAAGACAGTAGAAGAATTGATGCATTTGAGTTATGGTGTTGGAGGAGAATATTGAAAGTGTCATGGGCTACCAAAAGAACAAACAGATCTGTGTTGGAAAAAGTGCAGCCAGAGTGCTCCTTGGAAGTCAGGATGGCCAGACTTCGTCTCTCATACTTCAGACATATTGGCAGGAGGGACCAGTCACTGGTGTTTGGTAAAGTGGAGGGTCAGAAAAAAGAGGAAGACCCCCAGTGAGATGTATTGGCACAGTGGCAACATCAATAGGCTCAAACGTAACAACAATTGGGACATTGGCCCAGGACTGGGCAATATGTCACTCTATTGTACATAGCGTCGCTATGAGTAAGTACCGACTCGATGGCACTTAACAACAACAACTAGCCCTAGAGTCGACCTAGGGTCTCATTCTCTTTAAACCAAACCCAAACCCATGCTCCTGGGGGTGGGCTGGGCTGGGCTGGGCAGGGCATGGGTGGCACATGGGGACATCATGACAAGTGAGAGCTCCAGCCATCAATGCCACAGTACCAAATCCAAGTGTCCCTTGTGCAGGACTACAACCAGGTGTTTCTGACTTCCCAGCCCGGTCCCCCTTTTTTTCTTTTTCAGTTCAACTAATTCTTTAAAAGCCTTATTAAATATAAAATTTTAGGCGATTTTCCACATAAGCCTATATCCCTTTCTGTAGGTATCTTGAGCAAACCATATGTTTCCAAATAATCACAGCTTCTTGTAAAATCTTACAACATCTTCATTCTACCGCTTTATACCCATTTCCTTTTAACTCAGTTTTTTGAAGAAGTTTGTAACAGTGGACTGAGTGATGCAAAGGAACCCAGTGGTACAGAGGTTAAGTGTTCGGCTGCTAACCAAAAGGTTGGTTGTTCTAACCCACTAACCACTCTAGGAGAAAGATGTGGCAGTCTGCTTCCATAACTATTAAACCAAAAAAGACAAACCCACTGCTACTGAGTTGATTGTGACTCACAGTGACCCTGTACAGGGTTTCCAAAGCCTTTAATCTTAACAAAAGCAGAAAGCCTCTACTTTGCTATGTGGAACTGGTGGATTTGAACTACCTTGCAGTTAGCAGTCCAGTGCTTATTCTGCAGCACCACAAGGGCTCCTATCCATAGAGATTATAGCCTTAGAAACCCTATGGGACAGTCTTACTCTGACATATGGGGTAGAATCGGAATCGCCTCGATGTCAAGAAGTTTGGTTTGGGTTGGGTTAAAGTGATGCAAGCAGTTAACCCACTCTGCTACTAACTGAAAAGTTGGAGACTTGATCCTTCCCAAAGGGATAATAAATAACTGGATCAATAAATAACATTGTGATAAATGGAGACAAGATAGAAGTTGTCAAGGGACTTTGTTTTGCCAGGATCCATAATCAACACTCATGGAAACACCAGTCAAAAATCAAACAATGTATTGAATTCAGCACATCTTCTGAAAAAGAGCTCTTTAAAGTTTTCAACAGCAAAGATAACAGTTAAGGAACTGACCCAAGCCATAGTATTTTGGTGGAGGGTCAGAGGAAAAGAGAAGACCCCAGCGAGATGGATTGGCAAAGTGGCAGCATCAGTGGTTTCAAGTGTGGCAACGATAGTGAGGTTGGCCCAGGATGGGGCAGTGTTTCTTTCTGCTGTGCATAAAGGTAGCTATGAGTTGGTACCAACTCGATGGTACCTAACAACAACAACAAAATATGCATGTGAAAGTTTGACAACGAATAAGAAAGACCATTAGAAGAATCCACGCATTTGAGTTATGATGTTGGAGAAGAATATTGAAAGTACCATGCATGGACTGCCAGAAGAACTAACAAATCTCTCTTGGAAGGAGGACAGCCAAAATTCTTCTTAGCATCCAGGATAGCCAGACTTTGTATCTCATTTTTTGGCCATCTTATCAGAAGGGATCAGTCTCTGGAGAAAGACATCACACTTGATAAAATGAAGGGTCAGCGAAGAGAAGGTAGACCCCAAC
Organism: Chrysochloris asiatica; assembly: GCF_000296735.1. Lineage (NCBI taxonomy): Eukaryota > Metazoa > Chordata > Mammalia > Afrosoricida > Chrysochloridae > Chrysochloris > Chrysochloris asiatica. The sequence continues at coordinate 27,160,836 of NW_006408524.1, forward strand.
AAGATGGACTGACACAGGACTGAGCAGTTTCATTCTGTTGTGCATAGGGTTACTATGAGTCAGAACCAACTCGATGGCCCCTAACAACAACAAAGGAAGAAAGGTCTGGCAAGCTACTTCCAAAACAATCAATCATTAAAAACCTAAGGAGCACAGTCCTCCTCCGACACACATGGGGCCTCTATGAAGTGAGGTTGGCTTAATGACTATTTATTTTTAGGTAGGTTATGTGACAAATTCTCTGCAAACTGACACCCATGTGAAAAATATAGCCTCATCAATTTCTCACATTTTGTAGATTACCCTAAGGGGAAATAGATAATTATTACAAACTAGTAGTGCAGGCAGCCTGGCTTTCTAATGATGGTAACCTGATCCTCACTTATATCTAAATAGTATTTTCCTCATGCTACTGTTTTGCAGTAGAGCTGAGACTCAAATCCAGGTTTGCCCAGCTCTATGTACTATATGTGTGCTTGTCCAGTATCTCATGTTACTGTCCTCTATGTAAATTTAACATCAAAAAGACTTTTTCTCCTTTTTAGTTAGAGAGCATACAGAATGTTCGATCACCACCTTCATCTCTCTTGGCCAAATGTTGTCCACATAGGATGATATGGTTGCACACTAGCTCCAATAGTTTTTGAATTCACTGACCTCTGGATTTAACTAATATTTGTTAAAAGAAGATATTTGTTCTTTATACATTTTACTTACACATTTTTCTGAAAGATACATACCCAGCAATAGAATATCAACATCCTCTCTGATTTAAGATTGAATATAATTTGGTTTTTCTAGTGTCAAAAACTGGGAGTACCTTTGGGGTAAAATGAGTCATTTTTTAGGGCACCATCTCCCTCTAAGGGCAAGAAGCAGAAGCAAGGACCAGAAAAGATGTCACTGTTTCTTTAAGGTCTTCCTTATTAATACCAGCATTTGCTCACCTGTACCAAGCATACTTCCTCTTTTGAAGACCACCAGCAAGATGGATTGGCAAAGTGGCAGCATCAATGGGCTCAAGTGTGACAACACCAGTGAGGTTGGCCCAGGATTGGGCAGTGTTTCATTCTGCTGTGTGTAGGGTCACTCTGAGTCGGTACCAAGTCGATGGTACCTAACAACAACAAACCAAGCATACAAAATACTGGTTCCAGGGACACCCCAAAGCATAAAAAAAAATTTTAAACAATATGGGTCAATTAAAACCAGAGATTCAAGAATTGATTAAGATTAATTTCCAAATTTAAAAATATATATATTTTGGTGGGGTGGAAAGAGGCATTTCAGTCCTGTCACACAAGATTGTTGCCCACCCACGATGATGTCAGCAACTCAGGGGAGCCAGTGGACAGCCAGGGCAGGAGTCGTAAAGAGCCACATGACCATTCTCCATCTTCTGCTTACATTTTCCCTCAGAGCAAGGATAAAAAGCCTCATTTCACCTGAGCTCCAACCTCACTCCTCCACTTTCTACTTCTTTGAGTTGACCTCCTAGCATGCTGAGCAGCAGACCAGCAAGAAACATCTGCAGCCCCAAAGCAATGCATAAGCAACTCCCGGGACTAAAGGCCAACAGACTTCCTGAGACAGAAAGTTGTCTTTCCTCTGCAGGCTGTCTGGGCCTTTTGCATATCACTGTTAGCAACTGGATGTTTCTTCTCTGGTCAGCTCTGTAGCATTCAGCCTAATGGCTACCAAGCAATACTGAGCATCTTCAAGAAAAGCCAGTTTCACTATTTTCACCCAGTGGTTGTCTATTGTCCCCTGACCTAGGAGGAGGCTGCCCCAGGTCCTTCCCTGGGCTTCCCTCTGCAAAGCCCAAGAGAAAGATGTGAAGGAGGACAACAGCTGCAGTGCTGGCTTGCTCTTGACAAATGAGCCTGTCACTCTTCCTATTGATTAGCAATATGATGACATTTCCCTTCAAAAACGCAGATGTGACAAGGCTAGTGACAGGGCCCGGGTTCCAGTTGGAAAATAAGATTTGCCATTGTTTGCACTCTCCCTCTGTATTTGTTCAGATTTGGTGGGATGAAGATCCTGGGATACTGGCGGCCTTCACAAGGCATTCCCATCGGAAGTCATGGAAATCCTGAGACTATTGAAAACTATTGAAAACAGTCATTGCTGTCAATATGGAGGGAAGAGCAGATGGGGAATCTGCCCAGGACCCTGCACAAAGCAAGGCAATGTCCTGTGTGCTTAAAAAGCAGGGCCCTCCCTCTGTCTGGTACAGCTACTCTTCAAGTCTCCTGGACCCATAAATCCAGCCACAGAGGGTCTGTCACGTCTGCCTCTTTTCATGAAACGCATGGAAGGAACTGGCGAATTGGTAGTTCACTGTGGTCCCCCATCCAACACTGTCTTTAATCTTCTCATCCTGGCATTACGGGACTGACAGTGGATTCAGAGGGAAAGGAGGGGGCGGGGGGCTCCTAATTCCATTTATTTCCATTGTACAAAGCACTTGGATGATAACATGCACCTAGTTTAATTTGTGAAACTTCTATGGGGCATTTTCTCCCCAACCTTTCCCAAACATCTATTCCCAAATCCAGGGGATGGGGTGAAAACAAAAAAGCAATGTTCAGAATAGCAGTCTATTTAAGGAAAAAAGGAAAAAAGCATTTTCCAGGCCAACATATGGTACATTTTGAGGTAAATTACAGGTAATTCATGAACATTTCCAGCAGGGAGATTGCTATCATGGGACTTTTGTATATCCATTACATTCTCTTCTCATTTTTGTGGTTAAAGAAATCTCTCAAGCCTTTGAAGCAGAAAAGGGCACCACTCACTCTGCACTATTTTGCTCGGCTAAGGAAAGTTATTACCCTGCTAACACACGGGACTGATCTTGATTTAGGGCAACTTGATTTAGGCAAACCTGATAGAAAGCAGGCTATGAGGGGCATATTCAGCATGGCTTTTACAATGCAAAAGATCTGGGGGTTGGCAAGCACAAGAGTTCAATAGGAAAATGAAATCTGAGCAAACTGGAAACAGTCAGGCTGACACTATTGGATAAAAGAGAAAAAAGAAAAGAGGAAGTGGCTTGGAGGATGGGGAGAAGAAACAAAGGAAGACAAAGTCTGCCTGTTACCCCCGGGGGCAGGTGATATGAATTCATATGAGCTAAATGGGATGTGACCAATTTGTAAGGCATTTGTTTCTCTCTTGTGAGATGGGAGAGCTCTGTCCCAAGCAATCAGAAGGTGCCTTAGGCTACCTGGCAACTAGTCTCTATAACTGTGCAGACCGCCCCTTCTTAATACACAGAATCCCACGCAGCTCCTATTACATCCCAAGCCCAACAGCCCTGTAAATTTACTCCAGTGACACTAATGTCCTCTCTCCCTGGGACAAAGTCTACATGTTGGATCCAGGCTTGTTGGAAAGATGAAGGGGAGTGAGAGAAAGTGGGACAAAACAAGCAGTCTAGGCAGAATACTTGGCCCCTTGGCATTGTTTGAACAGTCTTTGTGTCTGGACCGCCTGCAAGAATTACGCAACTCTCAACATCTCCTTCACATCAAAGAGCTTCTGGAAGAGTTCTCTAAGCTCTCAGGCCAAGCTGTCCTGTGCCTCCCTTACCCCTGTCCTAAATCAAGCTTTTATCTGACTTCCCATCGAAACTGATGCTAAGTGTCCCTGACACACACATCCTCCAAATAATTTGAACTTGATCTGAGGCTTTCGGCCTTCTTAACTCAAAAAATTGCCTATGATTTGCTTGGCAGCCATCCACCTCCGCATAAGCAATTGCAGGGAGTGAGGTTGATGTTCAAGAGCTAACAGTTGCTATGGCAACAGAGAGTTCAAAGGCAGGGCCCTCTACGGTGTCCAAATGAGGGAGAGTGATAGTGTAATGTAGGCTGTGTCTTCTGGGGGTGGGACAGGTGCATGCAAAGTAATGGAGGGGGTGGCAGCAGGGGCCAGCCACCACTGCAGCTGTGTCATACTTATGCATCTACTTGGTATTTTGGGGCATCAACGATATTGACTAAGCAGGAAGTGTGCATGCTAGAAAATTTGAAGGCGTGGGCCCTGGTCCCAACTCTGTTTTGACATAGTTGCATGACTTTAATGTTACACGTTAGTTTTCTCATCTATGAAGTGAAAGGACAAGACTAGCAAAATTCCACATCCTTTTCATTGCCAAAGCACTATGTCTTAATTGTTGTTGTTTGTTGTCAAATTGATTATGACTCATAGCGACCAGCTAAAGTACAATAGATCTCAGCAGGTCTTGTCTCCTGTGAGGCAGCTAGTGGTTCAAACCACATGACCTCTCAGCTAGCTGGTGAACACTTGGCCATTACTCTACCAGAGCGCCTTAGGACTCAGTGACTTCTCAGTAAGTTGGGGACTTAATGGTGCCCTCACATAGCAGTCTGATATGTACTACATTCCATTTATCAAGGCCTTGGGTTAGGGATTGAAGGGTGTATCTCAAAAGGTCTGTTGAAGTCCTAACCCCTGGTAGCTGTGAATATGACCTTGTTTAGAAATGGGCTCTTTAAGGATCAGGTTAACATACTGGAGTAAGGTGGGTCCTAACCCTATAAGACTATCATCACTCACCCACTGCCATCAAGTCCTTTCTGACTCACACTGACCCTACAGGAGAGAACAGAACTGTTACTAAGGGTTTTTGTGATTGTGAATCGTCATGGGAGCACACAGCCTCTTTATTTCAATGAGCAGCTGCTGGATTTGTACCACTGACCTTACAGTTAGCATCCCAGTGCTTAGTTCACTGGTCCACCAGGTCTCCTAATCCTTAAGACTGGTGCCCAATACTATAAAAGCGGAAAAGAGGTGAAGAGAGTCACACAAGGGGAAAGATACCAAATGAGGATGCGGCCCCGTTGACACCCTGAATTCTGACTCTTAGTCTCCCGAATTGTGAGACTATAAATTTATGTTCTTATAAGCTTCCCAACATGTGGTGACATTAAGTTAACTTGCAAGATGACAAGAAGGGTACGCACCTGCTGCATCGGGGGTTTGGACATTCATGGTTCAAATGCTTATTGAGCACCTATAGGCACTTTGAAGGTTTAAAATCCCTGTTCTCACAGTCATTTTGGCAGAAGAGACAGCCATCACACAAATAAATACACAAGGAGGCATTTCATGACAGTTAAGGAACATGTCACAAAGTTGAAGACGGAGATAACTGGGAAGCTCCACCCAGTCTAGGTGGTGTAGGCGGGAGGAAGAGCAGGGAGTGGGGATTCCCTGAACAACTAGCATAGGGTGAGATCTGAAGGAGGAGTAAGACTTAACCAGGATGGAGCCATGGGAAGCTCAGAAGGGAGGTAGAAGTATACGAGGGGGCTTCAAAAGTTAGTAGAAAAACCCCATTATCTTCCCATTCCATTTTCCCATGAAGTTTTTGACACCTTCTCATACATCTTATGCAGTGTGACTGGGCAGGTGGGTAGGCCAGACCACACAGTATCCTGAAGGTCACGTTCAGCAGTGAGATGGCATTGAAGGTGTATGAACAGGGTTGGCTACTAGATTTGCATTTTTTAAAAGATCACTCTGGCTTCCTCTGACAGAATGGATGGCAACTGAAGAAGGGGCCCCTGGAGTGAATTTTAGAGACCAGAACATCCTCAGGACAATTGTAAATAATTCAGAAATCATCTTTCTTCTGTTCCAAGTTACCTATTTTAATAGTGAGAGGCAATTCAAAAACAAATAATTCCCCACTCTTCTCTCCTTCTCCTTGCCTGGGTGGACACATCCTGTAATGACTTTCCTGCACCCCAATTGGCTGAAACTGCCAAGGGAATTAGTGTGACTCGTTGTGAATTGCTATTGATCTGTTCTTCTCACAGTGCACGTCCACTGGCCTGCAGACATTTCCTGTTCCAAGTGCAGGGTGGGGAGAGTGGGGGAGTTAGGGAGGCATGGGAGTTTGCATGCAATGTTCATTTTTAAATCCTGAAATGGTTCCTCCTAAAATTCAGAAACACCCACGTAGTCATCCATGGCGTTGTACTCAGTAATATATCAACTTTGAAATAGAAAAATTTCAGCTGGAACATGCAAAAAGTATGCCTGGTAAGTATGCCTGTGGGAACGCTTACTGGAAGTTTAGGGGTGCCAAACAAATCTGTGTTGGAAGAAGTACAGCCAGAACGTTCCTTAGAAGTTAGGATGGTGATACTTCATCACTCATACTTCAGGCATGTTATCAGCAGAGACCAGTCCCTAGAGAAGGACATCATACTTGGTAAAATGGAGGGCCAGCGAAAAAGAGGAAGACTCCCTATGAGATGGATTAGAATATGGCCGCAGTAACAGGCTCAAATATAACAAGAATTGTGAGGATGGAGAAGGACCGGGCAATGTATGCGTAGGAACTAATTCGACAGCACCTAACAACAACAATGGGACAAAAGCTTTCTCATTGCAAGGAGGAGTTCTGAGCAGCCAGGTTTTAGGGTGACAATAACTAAAGAATCAACTAGGGTACTCAGCCATGAAGGCCTGGCTGGGCTTTTGTCACATTTTTTTCAACTAAAACATATTGCACATTTGTTATTTTCTGTGGCCAGGATAAATGCTTTATGTTCCTTATCTCGTTCAAACATCAGAACAATCTTGTGAGTAGGTACTGTGATTATCCCCATTTAACAGATGATGAAATGGAGATTTAGAATGTTTAATTAGCCTGCCCAAGTCAGCAGGTTTCAAGCCCTCACATGTAGCACCTCTGCTCTAAGCAGACAAACAAACCCAACCCCTTTGGCGGCAAGTTGAGTCTGACTCATGACAACACCATTAGGTTATTACTCTAGAAGCAGACCACCAAGCCTTTCTTCCATGGTTCAAGTCATCAACTTGTAGTTTAGTTGCTGTTGTTGTTGTTAAGTGCTGTCGAGTCTGTTTCCACTCACAGTAATCCTGTATAGGGTTTCCAAGGAGTGGTTAGTGAGTTCAAACCACCGTACTTGTGGTTCAAACCAACCTTGTGGTCTAGTGTTTATCCTACAGCATCACACCAACTAGTAATTGAGCACAAATTATTTGAGCCACCTCTGATCTATTGTCCAAATAATCCCAAGGAAGGGAAATGAGGAGATGCTCAAAAAAGGGAGTCTCATACTGATGACCATTGCTCTCCCTTCCCTGTCATGCATCCCGCCCTCTCAACTCAGCCTCCTTCTTTCCCACTCCTAGAGGGAGGCTGTAGGGAAAGATTTATGAACGAGGAAAAGCTCCCTAACCCCCTTTTAAACTTTATGGGCCATGTGGACATGTACAAATCAGATATAAACACAATGTCCAGGGCAGAAGTTCTGTAAATAGTGATATCACTGAGGAAAATCTCCACAAGATTCCAGTTCCTGGGAGAGAACAGAAGAGAGTCCTAAAAACAGCGTGTGAAGAATGAAGAATGCCACTTTGAAGTGAGGCCCAGGGTTTGTGGTGTTTTCAGCAGTCCCCCACACCCACAACTCTTGGAATTTTAGCTGCAATAAAAAGATACCAAAAGAAAACAGCTGGCAGGATTTGTTAAAGTAGAGCCATGTGTGGCCCCGAAGAGAGCAACGTGCGATGGTGGGAAAGCAGGTGTGATAAGCAATAGGACAGAAGGGTGGTCTTCAGAACTTCAGGCCATCAACGTCTCATTCGACACAGGTAAAATGCTGGCAATTTACAGGTACTGTTACTCCTTGGGTTCACATCAGCCCTATTGGGTTACTAGGGAGGAAACCATAAGATACCCATTTTACAGATAAAGAAGCTAGAGGGTTGACATTGACCAATGAGACAACCAAGGGGAATCCAGACAGGGTTTGAGTTGTCAGCCCTTTGGCATCAAAGAAAAGGGCCTAAAGACAAGATAGTAATTCTGAGCTCAGTTCTACCTCTGCCTAAGAGTTCCCTCATCCGTGCCTGTCGGGGACCCACCTCAACATAGGGGTG
>NW_006408524.1:27169404-27172154 GCF_000296735.1 Chrysochloris asiatica
AAACCTGTCCTTGTTCGTCCTCTGAGGAAGTTTTACTGCCTTGGTTCTAGGGGGAAAATCTTGAACTTAGAAACTTAGGGGAATATTGCATTTCTCTGTGGACATCCAGGGCTCATGTTTGGAATTAAATAAATATGACTAAACAATTTGATGAAAAACAATTTGCTCTTAACTGCCAAGTGGCTAGATCTGTTACACTCAGGCCTATAGGGCCTCAAACCTCTGCACAGTCTGCAACACATGCCCATACTCCAGAAGGTTCTATGGGAGAGCTGGTCACTGACAGCGTGGCATCTGAAGAAACATTAAAGAACATTCTCATACATTAATCCAGCATTATATTACTGGCGCCCGGGGACACTTTGCTTGTTAGGTGCCATCAAGTCTGTGCTGACTTACAGCAAAAGGACCCTTAAGTGAGACTCACATGGCACTGACATTAAAGTGAATAGTAACCAGCCTATACATTAATGTAGCCCCTCCCATATTGTACAAGAGTTAGTCAGTGTGACCAATGTTGATGTTCTTGGGTGCTTTTGAGTTGCTTCTGGCTCTCTGTACAACAGAATGAAACACTACCCAGTCCTTCAACAGCCTGCCAGCCATTGCTATGTTTCAGACCATTGTTGTAACCACTGTGTCAATCCATCTCCTTGAGAGCTTTCCTATTTTTCGTCGATCCTTCTACATTACCAAGCATGATGGGAAAGGACTGATCCCTCCTGATAATCTGTCCAAAGTATGTAAGACAAAGTCTTGTCATCCTTACTTCTATGGGGCTTTCATGCTGTACTTGTTCCAAGACAGATGTGTTGATTTTTCTGTTAGTCCATGGTTGTCTTAGACTGGGTTCTTATATATTTAAAGAGAAGCTTACATGTGTATATTTATATATATATAAAGAGAAATTCATATCAAGGAAATGGTTCACAATTGTAGTGGTGAGAGAGTCCCAAGTCCCGGTCAGATGAACCAATACCTGTAGGCAGGTAGGCAAGAAGACAGGTCCAGCAAGCAGGTAGGTCCAGAAGGTAGACAGGCAAGTTCTCAGGATCAGAAGGTAATAGAACAGACCACTGGCTCAAATCCACAGAACCAGAGTTTGGAGAACAAGCCAGATGCAAGATCTAGACCCATCAGAAAATAAACAAGCTTTGCCTGAATGCCTAATATATTGGAAGCAAGCCAAACCCCTGAGGAAATATTCTTTCAATTGATTAGCTGCTCACAATCAAACTCATCATCGCGTTGATTACACTGTATTAGATCTCATCATGGGGATAACTACAACTTAACTGCCAAACCACTGAGAATCCTGACCCAGTCAAGTTGACACAGAACCTTAGTTATCACAATGGTATACTCAATATTCTTGGTACGCATCATAATTCAAACGTATCAATCCTTCTTCTGTGTTTTTTGTTCATTGTCCAGCTTTTGGTTGTATATGAGGTGATTAAATATATCATGGCTTGGATCAGGAATGCTTTAGTCCTCAAAGTGACGCCTTTGCTCTTTTGCACTTTAATGAGGTCTTTTGTTGCAAATTCACCCAATGCAATATGTTACTAGATTTCTTGACTGCTGCTTCCATGGTGAAATCCTTCACAACTTCAATCTTTTCTCTGTATTGATTCAGCTGTATGTTTGTGTTCTTTATGTTGAGGTGTAATCTGTAGTCTTTATGTTGAGGTGTAATCTGTAGATCTTCATAGTGCTTCAAGTCTGCTTCAATTTCAGCAAGCAGTGTTGCATCAGCTGTGTTACAAGTTGTGGTTGTCAATGAGTCTTCTTCCAACCTGATGCTGCATTCTTCTTAACCCAGCTTCTCAAATTACTTGCTCAGCATACCAATTGAATGGGTATGGTGAACGGATATGACCCTGATGCACACATTTCCTGTCTTTCAACAATGCAGTATCCCCTTGTTCTATTCAAATGACTGCCTATTGGTCTATGTACAATTCCACATGAGCACAACTAAGCATTGTGGAACACCATCTGTTGTGATCCACACAGTCTAATACCTTTGCATAGTCAATAAACTAGGTAAACATTTTTGTGGGGTCCTGGTGTGGCAATGTATGATAATCGCTGGACTGCTACCAACTCGATGGCACTGAACAACAACAAACATCTTTTTGGCAGTCTCTGATTTCTGCCAAGATCCATATGACGTAAGCAATCACATCACTCCTTCCATATCCGCTTTTGAATCTGGTTTTAATTTCTGGCAGTTTCTTGTTGATGTACTGTTTCAACAATTTTTGAACTGAATTATCATCAACAAAAGCTTACTTGTATGTGGCACTCATGGTATTGTTTGATAATTTCAACATTCTGTTGGATCACTTTTCTTTGGAATGGACAGAGATATGGATCTTTTCCAGTCAGTTGACCAGGTAGCTGTCTTCCAAATTTCTTGGCAAAGATGAGTGAGCAATTCCAGCATTGCATCCATTTGTTGAAACATCTCAATTGGTATTTCATCAGTTCCTGAAGCCGTACACCACCACCCCCACACACGCACACACACAATACCTTCCATGCAGCTTGGAGCTCTTTCTTAACACCATCAGTTCTTGACTATATGCTGCCTCCTGAAATGGCTGAATGTTGACCAAATCTTTTTTGTACAAATGACTCTGTGCATTCTTTCCCTCTTCTTTTTATACTTAGTAAGTTGTTCAATATTTTACCCATAGAATCCTTCTATACTGCAACTTAAGGTTTGATTTTTTTTTTTTTTT
>NW_006408524.1:27172689-27211490 GCF_000296735.1 Chrysochloris asiatica
CATTTCATCAGTCCCACCTAAAGAGATTGGATACTACTCAGTGGAGATTCTACCTTCCTCTATACCCTCTGGATCTAGGCTCCCTCTTGAAAGCTTGTAAGTCAGTCACTTCTTGCCTTTGTAGCCCCCCCTCCCTCCCATTTTGGGTAGCCGATGTCCAAGTTGCCCATCCCTGTCTGCCTTGTGTATGGAGGGGGCGGAATGATCATCACTGTAAAAATTTGTTCCCTCTTTTTGAGCTACTGCATCCATAGGTGTAGATCAAGTTCATCAAATTGTATCAGATTACTCTTTTTTTCCTCTTTTTTCTTCTTTTAGTTGAGCTCTGATCATCCAGTCATTGAAGCCAGGTCAAGTGATGGTGCAAACTCACCAGCCGCTCTTCAGAAAACTATACAGGGTTGCTATGAGTCAGAAATGATTCAACAGCACTTAACAACAACAACAAAGTCATTAATGATGATATTGAAGAATTCTGCCAATTTCTTCAGTCTGAAGTTGATCAAACATGCAATCAAGAGGCATTGATAATTACTGGTGATTGGAATGTGAAAATTGGAAACAAAGAGGAAGAATCAGTAGTTGGAAATATGCCCTTGGTTATAGAAATGATGCTGGAGAATGCATGATAGAAATTTTCAAAATCAAAGACTTATTCATTGCAAACACTTTAAAAAACAAAACATGGGCCTTACTGAATGGAATGCACAGGAATCAAATTAACTACCTCTTGGAAACAGACAGTGGATACGTTCAGTATCATTAGCCAAAACAAAACCACAGGCAGACTATGGAACTGATCATCAATTGCTTATATCCAAGTTCAGGCTGAAGCTGAAGAAAATTAAAGTTAGTCCGCAAGAACCAAAATATGGCCTTAAATATATCCCACCTGAATTTAGAGATCATCTCAATAACAGATATGATACATTAGACACTAATGTCCAAAGACCAGAAGAGTTGTGGGATGACATCAAGGATATCATACAGAAAGAAAGCGAAAGGACATTTTAAAAACAGAAAAGAAAGAAAAGACAAAAATTGATGTCAAAAGAGACCCTGAAACTTGCTATTGAGCATAGATAAGTTAAAGGAAATGGAAGATATGAGAAAGCAAAAGAGCTAAACAGAAATTTTCAAAAGGCAGCTCGAGAAGTCAAGTATTATAATGAAATGTGCAAAGACCTAGAGTTAGAAAACATAAATGGAAGAACACAATCAGCATTTCTCAAGCTGAAAGAACTGAAGAAAAATTCAAGCCTCCAATTGAAATATTGAAGGATTCCATGGGCAAAATATTGAATGATGCAGAAAGCATCAAAAGAAGATGGAAGGAATACACAGGAATACTGTACTAAAAAGAAATTATCGATATTCAACTATTTCAAGAGGTAGCATGAAACAATGCATGATCAAGAACAGATTTTACTGACAAAAAAAGTCCAAGCTACACTGAAGACATTGACAATAAACAAGTCTCCAGGAACTGACAGAATACAAATTGAAGTCTTTCAACAAACTGATTCAGCCCTGGAAGCACTCATTCATCTATGCCAAAAACACTGGAAGACAGCTACCTGGTCAATGTATCGAACAGACCCATATCTGCACCCATTCTAAGGAGAGATGACCCAACGGAATGTGGAAACCATCAAACAATATCATTACTATCACATACCAGTAAAATTTTGCTGAAGATAATTTTTAAAATGTTGCAGCAGTGCATTGACAGGGAGCTGCCAGAAATCCAAGTTGAATTCAGAAGAGGGGAATCCTAGCATCAGATGGATCTTGGCTGAAAGTAGAGAATACCAAAAAGGTGTTTACTTGTTCTTTGTTGACTATGCAGATGCTTTTGACCATACGAATCATAACAAACTATGGATAGCATTACAAAGAGTAGGTATTCCAGAATACTTAATTGTGCTCATGAGGAATCTGTACATAGACCAAGAGGCAGTCATTGGAACAGAACAAGGAAATACTGTATGGTTTAAAATCAGGAAAGGTGTATGCTAGGGCTGTATCCTTTCACCACACTTATTCAATCTGTGTGCCGAGGAAATAATCCAAGAAATTATTGGATAATATGATGAAGAATATGGCATCACAATTGGAGGTAGACTCATTAACAGCCTATGATGTGCAGATGAAATAACCTTGCCTAATGAAAGGAGTCCTGGTGTGGTGCTGTGGGTTAATGTGCCAGACTGCAAATCCGTTTGAAATGCAAGGTTAGCAGTTCAAGCTCACCAGCTGCTCTTCAGAAACCCTATACAGGGTCGCTAGGGGTTGGAACCGACTCGACAGCACTTCACAACAACAACAATGAAAGTGAAGAGGAATTAAAATACTTACCAAAGGAGTACGAAGACTACAGCTTTCAGTATGGATTGCACTTCAATGCAAAGACAACAAAAATCCTCACAACTGGACCAATAACATCATGACAAATGGAAAAAACTTGAAGTTGACAAAGACTTCATTTTGCTTTCATCCACAATCAATACTCATGGAAGCAGCAGTCAAGTAATCAAAAGACATATTGCATTGAGCAAATCTGCTACAAAAGACCTCTTTAAAGTGTTCAAGAGTAAAGGTATCAGTTTGAGGACTAAAGTGTGCTTGACCCAAGCCATGGTATTTTCAATAGTCTCATATTCACGTGAAAGTTAGACAATAAATAAGCAAGACCATGAAAGAACTGATGCTTTGGAATTGTGGTGTTGGAGTAGAATATTGAAAGCAACATGCACTGACAGAAGAAGTCTTGGATGAAGTAGAGCCAGAATGCTCCTTGGAAGCCAGAATGCTGAGACGTTCTCTCTCATACTTCAGACATGCTATCAGGAGGGACCAGTCCCCGGAGAAGGACATCATGCTTGGTAAAATGGGAGGTGGGCCAAAAAGAGGAAGACCCCGATGAGATGGGTTTGCATAGTGGATGCAGCAATTGGCTTAAACGTAACAACTGTGAGGGTGGTCTAAGACCAGGAAGTGTTTTGTTCTGTTGTGCATAGGGTCGCTATGAGTCAGAACCAATTTCATGGCATCTAACAGCAACAAAACAAGGTCAGTAAATATGACTGTTAAGCAGATTTACACATCAATCACTAATGCCAAAGATGAAGGTATTAAATTTTTTTTACAATTTCTACAGTCTGAAATTGATCAAACATGCAATCAAGATGTATTGATAATTACTGATGATTGGAATGTGAAAGTTGGAAACAAAGTTGGAAAAAAATCTAGCTGGAAAATATGACGTTGGTAATAGAAATGATTCTAGAGATGGCTTGCAAGACCAATGACTGATTCTTTACAAATATTATTTTTCAATAACATAAATGATGATATATGTACACATGGTCCTCAGCAGATGAAACACACAGGTATCAAATTAAATACATCTATGGAAAGAAATTATGTAGAAACTGAATATCATGAGTCAGAACAAGGCCAAGACCAAGGGCTAACTATAGAACAAACCATCAATTAATCTTATGTAAATTCAAGTTGAAGCTGAAAAAAATTAAAACAAGTCCATAAGAGTCAAAGTGCTACCTTGAGTACATACCACCTTAAGTTAGAAACCAACTCAAGAATGGATTTGATGCATTGAATTCTAATGATTGAAGACCAGATGATTTGTGAGATGAAATCAAGGACATCATAAATTAAGAAAGAAAAAGGTCAAAAAAAAGAAAGAAAGAAAACACCAAAATAGATGTCAGAGGAGATTCTAAAGCTTGCTCTTGAATGTAGCTAAAGCAAATGGAAGAAATGATGAAGTACAAAGCCGAACAGATTTCAAAAAGGTGGCTTGAGAAGACACAGCAATGTTTTATCATTAAATGTACAACCAACAGAGAATGGAAAAAGGGATGGTATGTCACTTCTGTTGAGATTGTTCTGAACACTGATGCTTCTGTTTTGGGTTCTCTCTCTCTGTTGAGTCACTTGCTCTAAGGGAAGTAGTTGCCATGTTGGGAGGACAGTCAAGCAGCTTAGGAGGTTCACAAGGAGAGGAACTGAGATCTTCACTTTACAGCCAGTGGGAATGAAGGCCTCCCAACAACCACATGAATGAACTTGGAAGTGATTCATTCTCCCATCAAGTCTTACATGTCTATAACCCTCTGAGTCAGAACCCCAATGAAGCTGCTCCCAAATTCCTGACCCACAGAAACTGTGTGATGATAACTGTTATTTTAAGTTGCTATGGTTTGGGGCCATTTATAAAGCAGCAATCGATAATGCACAACATAGGCTGCAACTCTTCGACTCAGAGGCATCAAGCAGGAATGGGGGGAAAGGAGAACTGCTGTTATTATGAAAGCTTTATTGTTGCTCATCTAAGAGGGATGTCTGACAAAAACCAAACATCGTCAAGAGTACCACAAAAGAAATGCATTCTATGTACATGGAAAAAGAGAATGAGATTTTTCCATGAACTTTTTGAAGCCCCCTTGTATACATTAAGAATGTTATAAATGAGGATACAAAAAATAAAAAGAAGTGCTCTGATGGCAGGCAACTTAGAGATCTAAGCTGAATCCAGAAGGATGAGTAAGGTGAGAAGACAGAAGGGAGCAAAGGTAAAAAGGGGGGAAAGAACACCATTTATAATGCATGGGGAACAAAAATGACTCTCATATGAATAAAGTGAACTGGAACTGTCCTGAGATGAGGCTGGTTTGTCAAGAGACCTCCAGTCTAGAATAATGGAGGAGGCAGTGGCCATGCGGAGAAACCCATTGCTGCAAGAAAATAGTAAATGCTGGCTTACATGGTTAATATATACAGCACACTCCTGTAGCGCCAGCCTCAGGACTTCAAACCACAAGGCTGGCAGTTCAAACCCACCAGCTGCTCCTCAGAAACCCTATACAGGGTTGCTATGAGTCTTGGTATGGCACTGTAGGATAAGCACTGGGCCACAAGGTCAGCTTTCCATGAAGTTGGTGGTTCAAACTCACCAACCACTCCTCAGAAACTCTATACAGGGTAGCTATGAGTTGGAACCAATTCAACAACACTTAACAACAACAACAACATGAGTCAGAACCAACTCGATGGCACTTAACAACAACAGTAATGCAGTATATTAAAGTCCTGGTATAGCACTGTAGGACAGGCACTGGACTGCTCACCACAAGGTCAATGGTTCAAACCCAATAGCAGCTCCTCAGAAACCCTTACAGGGTCGTCATGAATCTGAATCAATAGCACTTAAGAAAAACATCCAATATACTACCCATTAGCCATAGTCCTCATCTTAAAAAGTTGAATAATACCTACTTTATAGGGTTATTGGGATGATTAAATAAAATACTACAGTTGACTCCTGATGGTCACTGGAGCATCGAAGCTCATGAAAAACCACATCCTGGCTGTATAGGGAGACAAGAAATTAATGGGATTACCTACTAGCATGTTGTTGTTATTGTTAAGTGCCATCGAGTTGGTTCCACCACATAGCAATCCTGTGTAGTGTTTCCAAGGAGTGGCTGATGAATTTGAACCACCAATCTTGCAGTTCAAACTGGCCTTGCAGTCCAGTGCTTTATCCCATAGCGTCACACCAAAATAAAATAAATCAGTCACCAATTATTGAAAATCATTGATGATCCATGATCTGAAATGGGTATACTGTTGTTATTGTTGTTGTTAAGTGCCACCAAGTCAGTCCTGACCCATAGTGACCCTGTATAGGGTTTCAGAGGAGCGACTAGTGAGTTTGAACCATCAACCTGTGGTTCAAACCGACTTTGCAGTCCAGCTGATTTTAATGTCACTCTGCTACACCTCCTGACTCGTTATCTGTTCAATGAACTGGTTACATGTGGTCAGAATGGAGAAAAAAAGGACAGTTTGACTCACGTTTTTGGTCTGTGATTTGTACATGTGCACTTAATATTTATAGACAAACTTTTTTGAAGCAAGTCTGTTGGTTTTGTTCCAATACCCACTTGTTATCCCTAGGACCCCAAGTCACAATCTACTAGCAGTGCAATACCCACTTACACCACCACATGCTTTATTCTAATAACACTCCTGAATGGATAATACCATCCTGGATTATAAGAGATTATTTGGGAATGGTCAACCCCTACAGAGGAAAACAGAGGGCTCTCACAGCTGAGTGTGGACCTGGAGACAGCCCCTCTCTGATTTCCATGTAACTTTTCCTCCTTTTCTGATTCATCCAGCTGCTGGCTGCTTACAGTTTGCCTTAGGCAGTCAGTTGCAATTTTCCATGCCCTAATCTTATCCTCCATTAGAAAAAGAGATGGGAAATATAATGGGCTAAAAGAATTCCGATAGCAGATGCCAGACATCAAATTACACAGGTAGTAATCACACAGATTAGGAGACATAATGAATACAATATTCTAGCTGAACACAGACAATGAATTTTTCAGTGCCATACAAGCTTGTTGTTAATAAAATGAAATAACAATTTTCTTCTTATTAAAGCTAAAGCAATCTCTATTTGCTAAAGGGCCACATGTCACCCAGACCTCTGGGCTGATATGATCGGAAACTCAATCCACACAGGACAAAATGGATTTATAGACATTTTGGCTGACTCGTACATTTCAGATTGTGTGGCTCATTATATGGTGGTTTCGAAGTTTCTCCTAATAATTTTGTGCCCTTTTCAAAAATAAATGCGTTATTCACCTCATATGATACACAGAAAGTTATTGACTTGGGAACCAGGAGACCTGGGTTTCAGTGTCAACTTCCACTGTTTGATTTTGTGACATTGAGTACAAAAGTTACAAGGATGAGACGGTGGAGCTGCTCTGCCCAGGTATACACAAGAGGGTTGCATTGTCTGCAGAGAATTTTTAAACAGTAACAAGATGAACTAAAGTCAGTCTGCTTTTTATTATCACCATGTACCATCTAGGTGAATCAATGTCTGAGATAAAATGCTCCTCCCCTCTCAGCCTTTTGTTGATCTAAGTTCTAAGCAATGGCTGTGGTTACTGTTGAGTTTTAAAATAACAACAATATATAAGTATGTCTTAAATTAGCACATTTCTATTATTTACCTTTTAGTAAATGTATTCTACATGGAAGTTCATTTTAAACTCCCTGTTACACAGCTGGGCTCCCACACATGTGAACTTAATAACTTGCTACACGAATTTGTTTCTAGAATAAGTTCACAATGATTTAGAGTAGTTCAAATTCGCTTCCAGTTCAGTTTGTGTCTTCAGCCCCCATGGTACTATGCAAGGGGGCTTCCAAAAGTTCACAGAAAAATTCCAATATCTTTCAGTTCCATTTTCTTTGAACTTTTGTTGCTTCTTGGAAAGCTTATACAGGATCACTATGATCCAGAACTGACTTGATGGCACTTAACAACAACAATAACATACACTGTACTCCTCCTGAACATTAGAATTGGAATAAACAAGGATAATATACAGGGTAGCTATGAGTTGGAACCAATTCAACAACACTTAACAACAACAACAACAATTTTTACTTGTTTAAATTTAAGAATAAAGCAGTAAATTTTGAGGTGTACATTAGAATATGTATGGTAAGGACAAAATTGAATTCATTAATGAAATTGCATGATAATTTTGCATGCTATCTTAAAATTGAGATTTGTCCTTTTAAAATTGCAACTGTTTTTCATCTAAAGAAAATCAACAAAATAATTATTCCTGATTATTATATTTGTTACTAAAAATAGTTTTGTTGTATAGAGGAGGGTGGTGTTAGAAGTGATGCATTACTTACCTGTGAATATACTAAAAACCATTGAAATGTACACTTTAATGTGTGAATTATATGGTATTTGAGTTATAGCTCAATGAATCTGTGTTTTAAAAAATGATCCAATCTGGGGAGTCCAATATGCTAGATACATATTTTTGAGGGTCTATTTCTTTGACTAAAGCAGTGTTTCACAAGAAGTGGGGAGTAGATCTGCAGGCCCCTCATTCCTGAGTTCCTCCGTGAAGTTACCTAGAACAGTTGCTGTTGAGTCGATGTTAACCCATCACAACCTCATGTATGTCAAAGTACAACTGTGTTCCATCGGGTTTTCAATGGCTGATTTTCTGGAATTAGATTGGTAATTCTTCCATTTTTTCTTCCAAGGTATTTCTGGATAGACATGAACCTCTAACTTTATTGGCTAGCAACCAAGCAAATAAACATTTACACTACCCAGGGACTCTTCCATGAAATTGCTGTTGTTGTTAAATGCCGTCAAGTCAGTTCCGACTCATTGTGACCCTGTACACTGTTTCTGAAGCTGTATAGTCTCATCTTTCTCCTGAAGAGCAGCTGATGGGCTTGAACTGCCAAGCTTGCAGTTAGAAGTACAATGCTTATCTAACAGCAGTCCCTCCATGAAATTAGACATACAGTAAATGTGGAAAATGTTTTCCTTTCTGAACCTTCTTAAAGATTAAAATGCCTATTTCTATGTTCAAGGCTCTAAGAAATCCCACAGTGTAACTAACAAAACTTGTCTCACTTTGTCCCAATGACCAGGGGACCTTCTTGGTTTCCTTTCTGGCGCAGGAGGTGTTGATGGTTGGTGGAGAAAGGGACTGAGAAGGATGTGGAATTGTAGAACACTCTGGATTAGGCTGGCAGTTTTCAAACTCTGCTGCCTTTAGTATTTACCAGGGGCCATGGTGGCACTGTAGGATAAGCACTGAAATGCTAACTGCAAAGTTGGTGTTTCAAACCCACCAGCCACTCCATGGAAAAAAGATGAGGCTGTTTGCTCCCGTAAAGATTTACAGTCTCTGAATGCCTGTGAAGGGTCATTATAAGTCGGAATGGTATAGCTTTGGGTTTGGTTTGGGTAGCTCTTTAAACTCTCTAGGGCAGGGCTATCAGTAGTTCTGGGTTTGGACGAAGCATCCATATTTTCTAAAACTCTCAGGTGATTCTGATGTGTCACTAAACATGAGAACCCAAAGGTTTGACCATCTCATAAAGTCCTTTTTAGATAGTAGATTCCAAGACCTAAGGATTTTCATCCCATGCCATGTCTGATTCCCACATTCAGACTCAGACTGGCAGTAGGAAGCAGGGCCAAATGGGTGAAGTGACCTTTCAACTTCTGTCAGAGTGGCAGCGTTAGGCAAAGCCTCAGGCCAGGATTCCTTCCTCCCAGCCCACCGCAGTGACCTGAACCAGTAAGGCTGTCTGGAACCTGTCAAAGAAGAGGATGCCATTAATAATAATAAAAAACAAATGACTCCTTTGGCCAACCCCCTCCAGAATTTGAAAAATGGGCTATCTGTACACTTAGATGGTACCCAGATGCCTTCAATTGTAGGAAAAGCAGGGAAGGAGGATCACTACAGCTGCTTTCCCCATTTCCAGTCTGATCTGCCTATTAACCTCCTGGAATGTTAAGCGGTGGTTCGTTTAGCTTGCTTCTCTCCATAGCCCCAAATAGACGGCCTCTGGGACACAGCGTGCAAGAGTTTTCATTAAAAAGTTAACATTTATCACAGAGTTCAGATCTCCCCCAATAGCTCCCTGAAAGGAAAGGAAACTGGTTCAACTTCAGTGAGGCAAATGTTGCAGTAAGATAAATGCTAACATTTTCTGGAAAGTCACTGTAGTTATCCAAGGACCCACCCCTCCACTTCACCCTTACCCTCAGGTCTGTCTGTCTTTTTTGTTTTGCCATGAGTCTCTTGTCCTTATTCGGTTTCAAAACCTCGTGGACAACACCACCATTAGTAGTTGATCCAAGAATTGTGTCTAAGGGCAAAATTAGGGTCACTGTACTCAAGAAAACAGCTCTGATGGCACAGAGGGTTAGGTGTTGGGCTGTTAACCAAAAGTCGGTGGTTGGAATCCACCAGCCATTCCACATGTGAAAGATGAGGCTGTCTGATTCTGTAAAGTGTTACAGTCTCCATAACTCTCTGGAGTAGTTCTATCTGCCCTATAGAATTAATAGAGTTGGAATCAACTCGTTGGCCTTGGATTTGCTTTGGTGAGTACTCAAGAATGGGCCTTGGTGATGCAATGGTTTGCTTTGCACTCAACTCACTCACCCAATGGCACTGTAGAAGAGAATCCTGGAGATCTGCTTTTGTAAAAATTTCAGCCTAAAAAATTCTATAGAGCAGTTCTTCTCTGGTTTGGGTTGTGTGTGCATGTGCACATGTGTGCATGTGCTCAAGAATGGAATTCCGGAGTGGTACACATGGACTTCTGGTTTGGCAATGTAGGATCAGCACTAGACTGTTATCCACAAGGCCAGTGATTCAAATCCACTAGCTTCTGGAGAATTTCCTCTAGAGTCGGTGGGTGATGCAAATGGTTAATGCTTTCTGAGGCGAACCAAAGGTCGGAGGTTGGAGTCTACCTAGAAGCGCCTTCATACATGGCTGGTGATCTACGTCTAAAAATTCAGCCACTGAAAGTCTTACGGAGCCGTTCTCTGGCACACATGGAGTTGTCATGTTGGATTCAACTGTACAGTAACCGGTAAAATAGCTATGAATATTTCCCCAACATTTGCTGCAGAATCTTGAAATCAGTTATGTATCTAAAGGCTTCTTTTACGTCAATTTGAGAAACACTGGATTAAACAAAATGAAATGATTTTCTTATTGCAGGACTCTTCAGAACAGTTAGTGAACTAGTAAGCGTAAAATGAATAGCATTCCCAGATTTATTTAGTCATTAAATCATTTTTATTGTAAAATACATGTTGAAAAATAATGCCTTAGAACCTTAGAGCGGTGATGGAGAGCCTTTCTATGCTTCAGTTTGCTTTCTGAGAAGTGGCAAGAAAAGGCCAATTGTGCTTGAGGTTTAAATGGGAGGTTGTTGTTGTTGTGAAGTGCCATTGACTTGGTTTTGACCCATAGCGACCCTGTATAAGGTTTCCAAGGAGCAGCTGGTGAGCTTGAACCACTCACCTCACAGTTCAAACGACTCTGCAGTCTGACGCATTAGCCCACAGTGCCACACCAGGTCCCTGTAAATCTCTTAGAGCACCATTTAGCATAAGGATTATCCATACACTGAGTTCAAATCCTGGCTCGTGATTGTTGTTGGTAAAAGCTGCCAGTAAACCTGTGGAGGATTTCCGAGGAACAGGTGGTGGGTTTGAACTGTTGACCTTGTGGTTAGCAGGCCAGTGCTTATCCTACAGTACCACACCAGGACTCTGGCTCATGATTAGTACTGCAAGGTTGAACTCTTGTGTACAGTGATTAAGCACTTGGATTATCAGCTTCCTTACCTGTCAAATGGGACTCTGTTAGTTTTGAGTTTAGTGTTTGAAGACTATAGGACATATTACATATAAATTGCTCAGTAAACTTTTAACACCAAAAAAATTTTTAACACCAAAAGCTAAAAAATTGCTAATTAAAAGAAATGTTGCTATGTTTTGTAAACGACATCTTGACCAACACGTTCAATGAAATTCAATAAACGGGACTCAATAAACTGAACTCTGGGGAAATGGTCCACAATTTACAATCTAAAACCTGGCCAAAAGCTGGGACCTATTTTCATATAGCAGTTCTACTATATTCCTTCCACAAAGAGTTTTGTGAACACTGCATTAAGTTTGTTGTTGTTGTTGTTATGTGCCGTGGAGTCGGTTCCAACTCATAGCGACCCTACACAGTTTCCGAGGCTGTAAATCTTTACGGGAGCAGACCGCCTCATCTTTCTCCCGCGGAGCGGCTGGTAGTTTCGAACTGCTGACCTTGTGGCTTGCAGCCCAATTCATAACCACTACGCTACCAGAGCTCCTTTTGACTGGTAAAATAAAAAAAAAATTAATTCAAATGCTGTGTTATTCTGAAATTTTCAAATAAGACTTTCTGAACTACAAAAGAATGAATTTCAAGAAGACCAAAGCTTATTCAATGCAGATTTAAATTACAAAAGATCTCTACAGATTTACCAGATGCCCTTTTTTTTTTTCCCCCAAAGATCTGAGTTTTGGGTAACCTCTCCATGGGAGAAAGATGAGGCTTTCTACTCCCGTAAGGATTTACACCCTCGGAAACCCTGTACAGGGTCACTATGGGTCAGAACCGACTCAACAGCACTTAACAACAACAACAACAAGGAAAAGGAATCTGGGATTATAAAGGCCACAGCAGATTTAGATGGGACAAGTACCACAGGTTTCCCATGATTGTGATTTCATTTCCAACCCATTCTTCTCACCCAGTAATGAAAACGTCAATAACACT
This sequence comes from Chrysochloris asiatica, assembly GCF_000296735.1. Lineage (NCBI taxonomy): Eukaryota > Metazoa > Chordata > Mammalia > Afrosoricida > Chrysochloridae > Chrysochloris > Chrysochloris asiatica. The sequence goes on from NW_006408524.1 coordinate 27,184,917, forward strand.
TCACGAATGAAAAATATTTTTGTTTTTACCATGATATTTCTGGGTGCTGTTTCCTTAGCTTAAAACTGCCCAAATATGCTCTGGCTCACTGGAGACTGGTAATTATAGATTAAGGCACTTAAAAATTCCAGGATTTGGCCATTTTTGTACCTGCATGCTAGTAATTTCATGTAGTCAGATTTTCTATTAAATTAAAATTTGAGCAATTATTTGGTAACATGTTCCTAGCGCTTAGAGAAACATTTCTAAAGAGCCAAGAGGAAAGAAACCCTTTTGAAATCAGAAAGCCAAGCAGTGCATGAGATAGGACTCAGTCCTGTTTCATATTTATTTCTAACGACTTGCTGTCTGGTAACATTTTTCTATTCTATTTTTAATGGCTATAAAGTTTCTACCACATTCAGTAATTATCTTTAATCTCAAAAGGAGAAGGGAAATTCCATAATAAGAACTACATGAAACATTGAGTGTACAGATGCCAGAAAATATTGTTTTGTTTAGTGGAGATGAGATTGTAAAAATATGGCGCTCTCTAATGCATGTTCTCGAGTTTATTTATAGGTACTGTGACACTCACTCTTAAACTCCTTATTTAATCGCTAACAGAAATATTATTTTGAAAGGGAATTAGGGTGGTGAAAATACATTTTAAAGTGGTATATTCACTAGAACAGTCTCATTTCTTCTATTATCAGCTACCCAGGAAGAAAAAAATATCAAAAGGCAATGTAAGCCACAACAAACAAAAGATTTTAAATTTCTCTGGGGCAAGCTGCACTCCATCTTGAAGGAAATTGGAAGGGATATCAAAGAAAATATATTGCCTGATAACCACCCCTAGTTATTTAGAGAAAACTGTAAGAGAAAAATACGGCAGTAGTTAAGAGATCTGACGCAAACTTTCCTTAAAGGAGGGCAACAGAGAGAGAGGTTGATTTCACTAATTTCATGCTTTGGGGATCATAGATACCTTTGATAACAAGTACTTAATTCATCGTTGCATTTTTAGATAAGTTATACCAAGTAATTAATACTGGGTTATTATGATGACCATTGGAAGGGTGAAATGACGACTCCACTAATCATGAATTCCATATAGTGGAGAGTGAAAATGTCTTCTGCACTGACCATTTACATTGTAGTCGTTAACCATGACTTTTTTTTTTAGTTATAGATAATGTCCATTAATTGGATGTTAGAAAAGTGACCTGTGACGAGAATGCTTCCCTAGAACATTTAACTTTCTGAGCACACTTCTTTGAAAATGTCTTTTAAAATACATGTTCACTAGGCAGTAGTAGTAAAATAATATATTTGACTTCTATCAATCTATCTACAAATGTATATCCGCTAACAAGAATATTTATTCTTCATGATAAAATAAGGATCTTGCTACATAATTGGCTATTCATTTTATTTATATTTATCATATGAGGAAAACATAAAGAGCTAAACATCTGTACATTTTGCTCAAACCTCAGTGTTCAAAGTTCTCCCTGGAAGGTAGACCTGGGGTGGTTTAGTCCAGAAAGAGCATTGAAATGACTAATTTGGCCACAGGGTATTAGCAGTGAAAACATTTCATACCCTCACTAATCAATAAAAGGAAGTATTTACCTGTTGTTAGTTGCTGTCAAATCAGTTCCTACTCAAGTCTACCGACGTGTTCTTACAAAAGAACAAAACTTTGCCTAGTGATCCTGTGCCATCTTCAAGATTATTGGTGTACTTGAATAAATCTTGCAGCCATTTAATGCCTTTCAACCTAGGGGCTCGTGTTCCAGCATTCTACTGGACAATATTCTGTTGTTGTCCAGAGAGTTTTCATGGGCTTATTTTAGGGAGCAAATTGCCAGGACTTTCTTCCTAGTCTGTCTCAGTCTGAACATTCCACTGCAACCTCTGCTCCATGGGTGACCCTGCTGGTATTTGAAATCCTGATGGCCCTGATTGCAGCATCACAGCAACACACAAACCACCACAGTAAGACTAACTGATAGACCGTGGATGATATCTAGTCACTTTAAATGAAGGCAGGTTGGGTAGAGAGAGAATATAAAAGAGAGGGAGACTATACCCACAATCCTCAGACTCCATCAGACTTCTCAGTTGATAAAGTAAGAAGAGTGGGCATATCCCTCCCTGTGTTTTAGTTTCTTCCTGATACAGACCAAAAATAATCAAACAAACCTGTTGCATTGAGTGGCTCCTAGCTCACAGAGATCTCACAGGTCAGAGTAGAGCTGGCCCCAGAAAGTTTTCAGGGCTGACTGTCAATCTTTATGAAAGCAGACTGCCACATCTTCCTCCCATGGAGTGACTGCTGGATTCAAACTCTCAACCTTTGGGTTAGAGCCAAGTGCTTAATCATTGCACCACCAGGGCTTTTTTCCTGACACAGACCCACCAAAACCTACTGCCATCATGTCGGTTCTGACTCACAGCCACCCTGTATAGGGTTTGCAAGACTGTACATCTTTACAAGAGCAGACAGACAGCTTCAGCTTTCTCCCATGGAGTGGCTGCTGGGTTTGAACCACCGATCTTGGAGTTAGTAACCAGTGACTCTAACATCCCCACCAAAGTCATCCCTCATTTCCACCAGAAGCCTGGTACCTTTTGAACTAGAACTGGCTGAGGAGGGCATCTGTTTTGAACTATAAACACTGCAGAATCCCAGACTGGCAGACACAGAGGCTGAAGGTCCTATGCCATTTTAATGTGTAGGGTTTTCTTCCGCCGACCATGGGTAAGTAAAGACAACCCTTCACCAAGAAATATAAACCACCCTCTCCCAGGGTGACACCGGGGACTTCGAGCAAATAGAGAAGTGACCTATGAGCAGTTAGCTTCCGTCATGCTGAATGTGAAGAGAGAGCGTGTCAGTGTAGTTCATGAGGAGTTCTGTAGGCCAGATCGCTGATAGCAGTCTGACCGCAGAGCGTGGCTGAGGAAAGCCCCACACAGAATCTCTTTGTTATTCGATTCAGATGAGTAGTTTTCTCAGCTTTGCTTCTCATTAAACATTTAGAGCTGGATGGATTATCCCAAATTTTTTGCCTGCTGGGTTATTTTTGTTCTCTAGTTTAACATACAGCTGAATAAAACTCACACTACATTAATTAAACAGGGTGTGTTGAATATGCTGTGGTCAGTGTGACTTTACTGGTATTATTTTAAGTGATTGTTCACTGGATTCCCTTTAAATTTAGGCTGTTAACTCCCACCCACGTGAGCAGACCTCCCAAGCACATAGTAACGTAGTTACGCACGCTGTATGTTTGTAGGAGATAACTTCGCAGGACTATAATGAGGGCTGTATTTTTCCCCTGAACACTTGAGTTCCTGGGCACCCTTGTTTGAAAATGACACTTAAAGTAGATGGTTTAGTTGGACAGACTAAAAATTGTATGCAATCAGAAAGAATGTTTAAAAAACATTGTTTGGGGAGGGAAATAATACTTTCCTGCTACATCCAAGAAAATAAATAATGCAATTCCCTTCTCTAGGGTCTTGGGTATGCTGGCTTTAGTACTGTTAATAAAACAAAGCGAGACCAGGTCCCCAGAAGGGGGTGATAGAAAAACATCTAATATTTAACCATGTAACTGGAAACATGTAGAGACCAAAATTGGGTCCTTTCACTAATGCAACAAATGCTAAAATACCTATTTTCAAGACTTTTCAGAGTAAAAGGCAAGACTAAAGCCAAAGAAAAAAGTCGCTTAGCAAAATGTATGGCTGTGTAGCGTTTTGAAGAGAAAGCCTTCACTTGGTCGGGGAGTTATCTCATTTTCAAAGATTAGAATTGATGTCATACAGGAATTAGCATCCTCCCCTCTTTAATTCATAGACCATTTGTTTCGCATTGTTCCTTGTGTTCCCAAAGTATATGTTTTGTTCTACATGGTCCTCCATTTAGAAAATTCACCCCAAACTGATGGGTTTTTCAGTGTTACAATTGTTTCGGAACAGTACTAACAGTTAGATGAATATTGTTGAACACAGGTATTAAAACAAAAAAATTATTTTTCGTTCCTGATTTATTCTGATTTGCATTTCTTATGGAAATACAATATTAAAAATCGTGAATTCTGATAATAGATTCGAAAATCTGTGCCTTTTAAGGTTTACACACCTTTCATGAGACATCACTGGTGAAGTAGCGCCATCTCCTGGAAATCTTCAGGATGGCAGTAACAAGTTCCTTTTTCTACCCTTATTAGGGTGAGTTCTAATCAATGGGACTACCACACTTCGTTTCGAAGGGGTGTTCAGTCCACCGAAGTGTCGTGTCGTAAGAATGCTCATTGTTACAATTAACCGTTTTCCCATAGTGTTGCTGTTACCGGGAGGGCAGTGATTCCTTTCCTTGCTCCACAGTGCAGACGAAGGTCTTTTGGGCGCAGAGAGGGTGTGGCGTGGAGAAGGGAGGCTGAACGCCATTATTTTAAACTTGCAATGCACACAAGTCGACGGTTTGTGTGGTGTGTGTTCAAGGACGTTAAAATTTCTTATTTAAAAAAAAAGGATCCTAGTATTGATTTCACAGGATAGTATCACTGGGGGTTAATACACTGGACTGCAAAGTGGGTTTGAACAGCAAGGTTGGTAGTTCAAGCTCAGCAACCGCTCCTCGGAAACCCTGTACAATGTCACTATGAGTCGGAATCTACTCAGTGGCACGTAACAACAACGATGTTTACTTAAATTCTTCTCAAATATCTGAATAAACATTCATAGTGTTGATAAAGACTGAAGGGTGTCGGTTACGCTTTCAGAGTCATAGAATGAAAAGGATTGGTCATCCCCTTGGTAAAAAAAAATCCCCTTTGCCTCCTCAGTGTGACCTCACTCTCCCGCTTAACCCCCTTGCCTGTGTGCTCCACCACTTTGCTTATTTAAGCTCTTACCTTTCTTTGAGGCTTAAATTCACAGGCCAATCTCATGTGTGTCAGAGTTAACTGTGGTTTTCACTGGCTGATTTTTTGGAACGTAGATCAGCCAGGCCTTTCTTACAAGTTGCCTCCGGCTGGACTTGAACCTCTATCCTTTTTGTTAGCAGCCAAGACGGTGAAAGAATTTGCCTGATCCAAGGACTGTTTGAGGCTCAGGGTTCATCTTTTCTGTGAGGTTGTCTCCCTCTCTCCATCCCCAACTCACACTTGGGAAGTGATAGTATTGATGGGTCTTCCTTTTCTCCCTTTGGAAGATAGACTGCCTTCGCGACCTGACTATAAACTTCTGAAAGGTAGACACAAAACCCTAGCATCATTTCCAGAGCTGGATGCTTGTTTTGATTATATTAACATCCACAATGAAAATTTATTTCAACACCCACAACTTTAGAAGCTCTACTAGACTTTTGTGTCAAATTGATCATGAAAATGAAAGCCTGATCTCTGACCTACATTAATAGGGAATCATCATTCACAGATTAGCAAGTGTGAAGGTTTACTTAGCTCCTGAGCCACACTAAAAGGAAGATGGCAGCAGATCTATTATTTTGTTATGAGTATAGACTCACCCAGAGAACCTTTTGTTTCCAGTAGCTCCTGGCAAGGACTCATTCCTGCAACCTCATTTATGCATCCCCACAGAGACTCTGGTAACGTAGTGGTTACGAATCAGGCTGCGAACTGGGCTAAGAACCACAAGGTCAACAGTTCGAAAGTACCAGCTATTCCGCGCAAGAGAGATAGATGAGGCGTTCTGCTCCCGTAAAGATTTACAGCCTCGGAAACCCTGTACAGGGTCGCTACGAGTTGGAACCGACTCCATGACACGTAACAACAGAGACTTGCATCTTTACGTGGTCGTGGGCGGAGTCCTGATGGTACCGCGGTTATGTGCTAGACTGTTAACTGAACGGTTGGCTATCTGAACCCACCCAGCGGCTCCTGGGGAGAAAGGCACAGCGGTCTGCTTCCACAAAGGTTACAGCCTAGGAAGCCCTGTAGGGCCATTCTCCTCTGTCACGTGGAGTCAATATGTGTCAAAGGTAGTTCAGTGGCACCAAACAACAACAACTTGGGGTGGTGGAGGAGGCATCTGGAAGGGAAATTCAAGCACAGTGTGGAATGGGACAGACCTGAGTTCGAGTCCTGGTTCTATCATCTATCATTTATCACTTTCCCCTCTGTCATATGTGCTCAGTAGCATCTATTCCCACAGCCCATCCTGCTAGCCTGGGTTATGAAGGATAAAATGATTTTGTTTGTTTTCTAGCACAGCTAAGGACCCAACAAGTGTGTCCACAGAGAACAGTGTTCCTTTACTCTGCATCTTTGTCCACCCTCCTGAGAGTTTGAACCCACCCAGTGGACACCAGGGAAGAAAAGCCTAGCAATCTTCTCCCATAAAGATTCCACATGGGGTCCTCTGTAACCCATGGGGTCACCAGAAGTCTCAACTGCCATAGGTTTGTTTGTGTTTGGTTTTTTTCAAATACCCTAGCGTTTTTGTTTTGTTTCGTAATCTGAAGGTTTTAACTCCTCTTCATCATGGACTGACCAGCAGAGGTCACTGAAGGACAGACAGAATTCTTCCTGGCCCCAGGTCTGACTTCTAAATTCAAATAGCATAATATTTTATAGTAACACTTTATTTTTAATATTATTATTCTATATTGTCCACTAAGAGCTATACTGCAGCAATTTGATTAGCATCCTGCTTACAGAATACTCTTCACCTAATTTCTGTAGAGAAAGACACAGTTAAACACCCTCAGCCAAGATAGGGGATTGGTCAGAAAGGAGTGCACAAAGGAAGGAAAAAAATGACAAAACACTTTCAATGACCTAGAAAAAGAGTCTTCGAGGATGATCAGAGAAGGCAGAAGGAGACCTCAGTTACATCATCCCCATAAGCAGCGGTTGCTAGTGGTTGCTAGTCAGTTCCCACTCACAGTGACCCAACAGGACACAATGGAACTGCCCCATAGGGTTTCCGAGGTTGAAATCTTTACAGAAGCAGACTGCTTCATCTTTCTCAGAGCGGCTGGGGGGTTCCAACTGCCAAGTGCTTTACCTATCACATCACTGGGGCTTCTTATATGAGCAGTGAAGTGATGGCTATGGACGACAAGTGATTATTTCAGAGGGATCCAGAGATGAGAACAACTTAAAATGTCCTGGGTGCTCTGATGGTATTAGAACAGGGAAAGTGGAAGGCCCAGACCTTACTAAGTTCTGACCTGGTTGCAGGATTAATATTTTTTATTAGGTGCCATTGAGTCATCTCTGACTCATAGGGACCCTGTGCACAAAAGAAGGGGACACTGCTCAGTCTTGAGTCATCCTCACAAACGCTGTTAAGCTTGAGCCCACTGCTGCTTCCATGTGTCAATCCATCTCATTGAGGGTCTTCCTCTTTTTCGCTGACCCTCTATTTTACCAAGCATGAGGTCCTTTTCTAAGGACTGGTTCCTTCTGACAACACGTCCAAGGTATTGAAGATGAAGTCTTGTCATCATCACTTCTAAGGGGCATTCTGGCTGTGCTTCTCTAAGGCTGGACTTTCACTATTCTTCTCCAACACTGTAATTCAAATGCATTCATTCATTCTTCTCTGCTCTTTATTCATTGTCCAGCTCTCACAGATTTATGGGGGGATTGAAAATGCCATTGCTTGTGTCAGGTTCACCTTAGTCTTCAAAAAGACATCTTTGCTCTTTAACTCTTTAAAGAGGTCAGGATATTGTAAAAGTCTATCTAAATAGATTTAAGGTCACTTAAAATAAAGCTAAGAACTGTTACAAATGCTATACTATGTGATTTTGATTTCCTAGTGACAAATGAGGGAACCTGGTGACACAGTTGTTAAGTACTCGGCTGCTAACCGTAAGGTCAATGGTTTGAACCCACCAATTGTGAGAGAAAGATGTGATAGTCGACTTCCAGATTAACAGCCTTCTGGGGTAGTTAGTTGTACTCTGCGCTGCAGGGTGAGACATGATGGCCACAGTTTAGTGACAAGAACGAGGCATCCCTTGCATTTACACAACACTTCTGAGTTTAAAAGTGGACTTTGTATCCATGATGCTATTTCCCATCAGAATAATACTAGGAGCACACAAGGTCAGGACCCTAAGGGCTTTGGGGCTTTGGGGCTTTCGGGCAAGTGCCAACTCTCATAGTATTCAGAATTAGCTCCACAACACAACAGACACTTAGTAAATATTAGATGAATGAAAGATCAAAATAGATAAAATTATCACATAAACTATTGAATTCTATCATTTTTATCATCAATGTATTTCACATATTTGTCAGCTTATTTGTCCAACAATATCAAAATAAAATAGAGTTTTAGGTAACTATCAAAATTAGTATCTAAATGCAGCAAAGGGTCTTGGTGTTGCTACTTGTTTTATGAAGTCTGGGAACTCAGAAGCCTCCCAGTGGCCTCGAAGCTGAGATGGCGGAGGTTCTATGTCCCAGGTATCAGATGTCAATGTTACTACAGAATTTTCTCAAGACCATATCTCATGGATGACTCTCTATTGAGAGGTGGGTTGGGTAGGAAATGTTCTATCCACTGGAGCATTGAATAGAATAAATAAAATCAACCAGTAAAATCAGTCCTGTGGCAACTAGGTCCACTCAACAACTAAATTGAATGTGTAAGGAGGCCACTTAGAAAAGTTGAGCAAGCAGAAATTGCTGGGATTAAACTAAGATTTTAAAGCAGAATCTTAAGAAAAAACAAAATACATCCTAAGTGGGCCAAGGCATTCTTAGTGAAGGGTACAAGAATGGACACAGACAAAGAGTGGAGAATGATTAAATTGCCTGCTGAGGGCTCCAACAAATTTGCCTGAAAATTAAAGATAGAGATTACTTGTTTAACAGGAAGCAATTTAAATATAATTACTGATAGGTTTAGACTTAACACAGGAAAGCCACAGAATTATGAATCTTATAGGTCATCAAGATTTAATTTATCTTTGCTAGTCACTGTTCTACCCATATTTATTTGAATTGGACTGGACAGCTGGGCAGTTCTAATTCTTAAGAAATGCCTTCCTTTAGGTTGTTCAAATTTTGCCTCCTTTCCATTTGTACCCATCAAGGATTACTTAGAACAACTCTAATCTTTCTTCCAAGTGGTGGACCTTCAAATGCTTAACCACAGGTTTTGATCCTTGTTTACTCTTTTTTTTTAACCAATAGTGCTGTGATTTTATGTGGAAAGATTTTGTAAAACAATTTTATTGTTAGTTACATGAATGATTTATTTTATGAAAATCAACACAAGGCTGGTCCCTATGAGTTAGAGGTTAAAGATAGCCCCATTGTTGGACCTCTCCGACATGTTACGCCCTCCATAGTCCTTGATACCAATCACCACTCCTCCCTCCCCTCAAATCTCAGGGTTGTGCAATACACTGCAAAGTCTCACAAAACTCACAATTGTCAAAAGAAATGACTCACAAAATTGTGGTGGCTGTCAAGTCCCAAATCCATAGTTGAGAGATCAGTCTAGAGGAATTGTCTCACACATGTAGTATCAAGAGCTGAGGAACCCACATCGGCAGCTCAGATGATGAGCTGTTGATGCACAAGGCTAAAAGTCCCACGAACAGACAATCCTTTAGAGAAAGATGAGGCTTTCTGCTCCCATAAAGATTATAGCCTCAGAAGTCTCAAACAAAGTAACTATGAATCAGAATCAACCTGATGGCAGTGGGTTGGGGGTGAGTGACAACAACCCGTTTGTGAGGGTTTTTTCAGACTATCGAGTTGTAAAGTTGACTCTAACTCATGGAGACCCAGTGAGTGTCAGAGTGGACCTGTACTCCATAGGCTTTTCAATGACTGATTTCTCTGAAGTTGAATGCCAGGCTTTTCTTTTGAGTTACCTCTGGGTGGATTCAAACCTTCGACCTTTTAGTTAGCAGCCAAGTGCATGAACTGTTTGCCCCACCCAGACAAATGTATTATCTCAAGTGATCTATAGGTCTGAAGTTCAGTTAAGTATGGCTGGATTCTTTGCTCAGGACCTAAAAGACCTTAAGTTATTAGGCTGGTTTCAGCTCTCATCTTGGGTTAGGGGTATTTGTCCAAGCCCATAGTTTGTTGGCAGAATTTGTTTCCTTCTTAATTTTTCATGTGGCTACCTTCATCTTTAAGACAGCAAGGTCACATCAAATCCTTCTCCTGGTTCAAATCTCTCTGACTTCCTTTCTGAGTTGAGCTGGGAGAACTCTGCCTTCAAAGGCTCATGTGATTACATTGGAACTGCCCAGATACATTTTTTTTATTTTAAGGTTAATTGAGTAGTCAGCTTAATTACATCTTTAAAGTCCCTTTTGTCATAGGTTGTTTTTTAGTGCCAGCGAGATGGTTCTGACCCACAGCAACCCTGTATAGGGTTTCTGCGGAGCAGCTGGTAAGCTTGAACTGCCGATCTTGCAGTTCAAATGACTTTGCAGTCTGGTGTATTCACCCACAGCACCCACACCATATTCAAAGGTAGGGGGTGAAGGTCTCAGGGACCAAAATTCTGCTAAACACATGAAATGTCATGTAGAATAAGAACTCGATTATGTGGTTTATCAGGGAAGTGAAATGTTATAATTCAGGATAAAAAAACAACTCAGGATGCAGCAGTTTCCCAATCAGGAACGCCTCTTGTCTTCAGGCACACCACACTCTTGTTCATGGCTTCTCAGCCACGTGGCCCCTCACCCTCTGCCCTGCTCCAGCAAATGTTACAAAGCCCTTTTAGCCAGTCCGTGATGCCCAAAGGGTGCATTCTGCAAGCCAGTCTTCAGCCTGTAGGTACTTAGCTTTACTCAGTCCATGGGCCTAAAGCCCAAAGCTGCTCTATCTCTCTATGCCACCACATCTGCCATCGTGTCTGTTGTGACCGCTTTTCTAGGTAGGGATCTCACACTCTACTTATGCGCTTCCTTCTTGAAGATCCTGGGATCATATGGTCCTCGTTTATTCTTATACTGTCTGGCCAACTGATTGGAAGAGATCCATATTTGTGCCCATTCCAAAGAGAGGTGACCCAACGGAAAGGGAAAATCATCGGACAATGTCTTTGATACCCCATGCGAGTAAAATTTCACTAAAGGTAATATAGAAATGGCTGCAAGCATACATTGACAGAGAACGTTCAGAGGTTCAAGCCAGATTCAGAAGAGGACCTGGGATGAGGGATATCATTGCTGATGTCTGATGGATCTTGGCTGAAAGCAGAGAATACCAGAAAGATGTTTACCTGTGCTTAATTGACTACACAAAGGCTTTCGATGGTGTGGATCATGACAAGCTATGGACAACATTGCGAAGTAAAAGTATTCTGGAACACTTAATTGTGCTCATGAGGAATCTGTACATGGACCAAGAGGCAGTTGTTCGAACAGAAGAAGGGAACACTGAATGGTTTAAATTTAAGAAAGGTGTGTGACATGGATGTATTCTTTCACCATACTTATTCAACCTGTATGCTCAGCAAATAATCTGAGAAGCTGGGTTATATGAAGAAAAATGTAGCATCAGGATTGAAGGAAGACTCATTAACAATCTGCGATATGCAGATGGTACAACCTTGCTTGCTGAAAGTGAAGAGGACTTAAAACATTTACTGATGAAGATCAAAGAGCACAGCCTTCGGTATGGGTTGCATCTCAATTTAAAGAAAACAAAAATCCTCACCACTGGACCAATAAACAGCATTCTTAACAATGGAGAAAAGATAGAAGTTGTCAAGGACTTCATTCTTCTTGGATTAACCATCAACACTCATGGAAGCAGCAGTCAAGAAAACAAATTTACATTAGGACAATATGCTGCACAAGACCTTTTTAAAGTGTTGAAGAGCAAAGATGTCAGCTTGAGGACTAAGGTGCACCTGACCCCAGCCATGGTATTTTCAATAACCTCATATGCATGTAAAAGCTGGACAGTAAATAAGGAAGACCGTAGAAGAATTGATGCATTTGAGTTATGGTGGTGGAGGAGAGTATTGAAAATACTATGGGCTGCCAAATGAACAAACAGATCTGTATTGGAAGAAATGCAGCCAGAGTGCTCCTTGGGGCCAGGATGGCCAGATTTCGTCTCTCATACTTCAGACATATTGTTAGCCACTGGAGAAGGATATCATGTTTGGTAAGGTGGAGGGGCAGAGAAAATGAGGAAGACCCCCAAAAAGATGGATTGGCAGTGGAAGCATCAATGGGCTTGAGCATGTCAACAGTTGTGAGGTTTGCCCAGGACCACGCAGTGTTTTGTTCTGTTGTGCATTGGGTCACTATGAATCAGTACTGACTCGATGGCATCTAACAACAACTTCTAAGATAAGCACCTTCAGGCTCCTTCATTGTTTCCATGTTTCATGCTGCCAACCTTCACCATAAACCATAAACCCTAGTGGCTTTAGTCATGTGACCAGTGATTCCTTTTACAGAGATGCCCAACGAGAACATCCAAAACTGTGTGGCCCTACGGGCCAAGCCTCATCTCATGAACATTTCATAACCAACCACCAAGCTAGTCCACAGTCAGCAATAGGATTTACCTGTCTCTGTGGTCTCCCTGTGTTGATATATGAATTTGTAGTTCATTTCCTTTCTAGAATTCCAGATGGACCAACCATTTTCATCATATTCTCATGAAAAAGTGATTGCTGCCACCATTTCTTACTGGTGTATGGGGATAGAGTAAGAGTAGAAATTGAAAAAGGAAGAAACATAAATGGGCAAAATAACCTACCTGGCTGGCATTCTTAACCAGTGGCCAAGGAATTAATAGCATACAGTCCTCTCAAGTTCTTTCCCAGGAGAGCTTAGTTTTTCCTTTAAATAAGACCACCTGCCTACAGAGATAGAGTCAGAGGGAAAGAACCCCATGTTTCCTAAATGTCTAGTATAGATTTGGCCTTCCTCTTTGTGCACGGATTCCTCCAATCACACAGCAACAATCTGGTGCCTGCCTCCCAGCTGGGTCAGAGTGAGAACACTCTGGCAACAGGGATCTGGCCACCAGGTGTTTGCTTGATTTGCCAGTTCCCTTTCAGCAGCAGCCAGGATGTGAGCTATGCCCTTGATGGGCATAAATGAATCCGGTACCTGCTATCATTCATTAGGGAAGAAGAAGGATGCGGCTTTGGCCTTGGAAAGTGTGGGGTTTTGCCCAATGGGTAAGAACAAGAACTCTGAGCAATGAAAGAGGGCCTGAAGTCTGGACCAGACAGAGGCCAAACACCTGGCAAGGTTAGTCCCCTGCCAATAACTTGGTTCCAATATAGTCTGTACACTTTACAGCAAATTTAGAGGTTTGGGAAATGGTTAGGTTACGAATCTTATTTTCTCTTTCTCTCTCTCTCATACACAGACACACACTGTAATCCTTGTAGGAGGAAAATGGCCATTTTCAATATTCTTTCTGGCCTTCCATGTCAGAGAACCAGTGCCCCTGGGAATGATACCTGGGTGGTGTAAATGGTTAACGTGCTTAGTTGTTAACCAAAAGGTTGGAGGTTCAAGTCCACTCATAGGCACCTGGAAGAAAGGTGTGATGATCTACTTCCATAAAATAAGCATTGAAAATCCTTTGGAGCACAGTTCTATTCAGACACATATCTTGTAGCCATGAGGTAGAGTGGACAAGCTTAGACCACCTTTCCTGGGTCCAGCAGTATGGAATGTAAAGCAGATGATATTTCTGCTAGAAGAACTGAGAGAGTGGAGCTGGACTTGTCCCATGTCCCCTCCACTCCCGTTCTCCCCACCCCCACCTCCCTCTCAGGACAACCTGCATTTTAGCTGAACGTAACAAAAGAAAGTTGGCCCCAAAGGTGTCTCAGACTGTCTCTGCCCAGAACTAGAGAGAATTTTTTGGCAGAAGTTCCAAGGTACTAGCAAACTCTGAAAGGGGTTTTGGCAGATCACAAACAATTAGGCGATTACACTCCATAATCAGCCCATGGGGATTGGAGGCCATGTGCCTGCCAGATTTCTGGCACAATGTTGCTTTGGTTGGAACTAGGGTGCTTTTCCTTCGGTACCCCCAGGCCTTGAGTGGAAATGTGTCCCTGTCAGTGAGGCTGAAGAAGTGCCAGGACTCCTTATTTTGGGCAAATCTGACATGTCAGCATTTAGAGTTGCTTCAAGCTGGCAGCCACAGTAAGCCTGCCAGGCCTCCTACATCTACACCGATAGTCTGCAGAAGAGAGGTACGTTGTGCTTCTTGGAAAAGAGCCTCCTTTCTGTTTTGTTCCAAATGTAGGCAAGCTGTGAGGCTCAGAGGTTGGTCAGCTCTCTCACACGATGCCCTGAAAGCCTGGCACCTGCCTTCAGGTCCCTGTGAAACAGTCACTAATGGAGCAAGTCCCTCTGAAGAGAGGAGAGTGGAATGTTCCACCGAAATATTCGAGAGGCTTCTTCCCAGAGGTATGAGCCTGTCATCGGTAAGGCAGTAGGTGTGCTTCAGCAGAGACCCTCCAAGGCGTGGGCCCCATAGAGGGCCTCAGAGACTAGAGCACCAAGCCCACCTTGGCACAAAGCCCGTCCTTAGTCACCTAGATAGGTGTATGAGCCCCAGTCTGCTCCACAGATGTGAGAGCAACTGGATTTGGCAGAGGCAGATTTTCCCAGGAGACACAGTTGCTCCCACACTCGGATGACAGGAGACCAGAGCTCCAACTTCTTCATCCTCTGGCCCTGCAGTCTGGATGGCAGGTGGGCTGCCCCCTGGTGGAACTCGGGCCCTGACAAAGATGGAAGCAGTGATTCAGCTAATGAGGCGATGCTGCTGAAATGAGCTACAAGTCAGTTTACCAAAATGGAGAAGGAAAAAAAAAAAAATCTATTAGGTTGCAATCTCTTTTTGGGGAATGTGTTTCTAAAGGGAGTTTACATGCCATGGAAACAAATCCCCAAAGCCTAGTTTCAGCTTATTAGCGCTAAATTGGCCACAGCAAATGAGCACTGCAATTGTCAGTGACCTGAAGTTTTATAAGCACACTGGGACTGTTTGCAGAGATTTTACTCGCGCCCCGCAGAGCAGCTAAAGAGAGGCAATGCGGCCTGCGACTCCTGCTCCCAGAGCCCAGAATAGCAGTGAAACCACCCCAACAAGCAGGAATCTCCCAGGGCCAGAAACTTCCATGGGATTCCTGCCCTACAGCTTGGCTTTATTGAAAAGGGAAGAACAAGGAGTCAAAAGGCACAATTTAAAAGTTCTATTGGGAAGGAGCCTTCATCTTGAATTGTTTGAGATGGAGTTGGAACAGGCCTGGCCTGGCAGAGCAATAGGGAAGGTTGTCAATAAAAGTCTATGATGAGGAGAACTAGAGAGTGCCTGGTTCCTGGCCCTGCTAAGGATCAGGTGAGGCTGCTGGAGAAATGAACAGAAAGATCTCCTCTTGCCAACAAGCACACAGCTGTGGTTGGAACTCGGTCCAAACCTTTGTTTATCTGCTTCTCCCCTCCAGGTTTCATTCTTCCTGGACCTCACATTCTGATGGGCAGGCTGGTGAGAAAGTGCAGTGTTTGCATTTGGGAACACACTCATTTAAGTCTTGACCAGAACTGTGCAGGAGATAAGCAGGAGACTGGAAAAGGGATGGATGTGTGAAGTGATTTAGAGAGCACGTGAAGTGACTAAGAGGGCCTCTCTGAAGACATATTTGGGCGAAGACTTCCGAAGACGGAAATGAAGTCAAAGCCACTGTGAGAAGGAAGTAGAAGGACGTTCTATACAGGAGGGCAGTGGTCACTTAGTTTATGAGGCATAACAGAGGTCAGGGTGATTCTGTAAAGGAAAGAAAGCTAGGAGGGAGAATTGTACAGGTAGCTAGGGGGTTTGGATTTATAATGACCAAATTGTTTTCCTAAAGAGCTCCAGTAGCCATAGTGGTTGGGCTGCTAATCTCAAGGTCAACAGTTTGAAACTACCAGCTGTTTTGTGGGAGAAAGATGAGGCTTTCTGCTCGGGTTAAGATTTACAACCTCAGAAAGCCTATGCAGGGTCACTGTTGTAAGTCAGAACTGACACCACAACATATAACCAACCAACTGTTTTCCTAATTAGAGTCCTGGTGTGGTGCTATGGGTTAATACACTAGACTGCAAAGTTGGTTTGAACCACAAGGTCGGCAGTTCAAACCCACCAGCCAATCCTAGGAAATGCTATACAGGGTCGCCATGGGTCAGAACCAACTTGACGGCACTTAACAATAACAACAGTAGTTTTTCCTAACACTCTGACCAGGCCATGGCCTCCTTTGCTAAGTCACCTTCCTTTACACACACATGCACAACCACAACAATGCATAGATTCGGCCATTTATGCTTTCTCTATTCTTTCTCCCTCTGAGAACCCAGCCACTCTTGTAAGATCATAGGGTAAAGTTGGACATCTAAGTTGTTTTGTTGCACGCCTTTGAGTTGGTTAGGACTCATAGAATCGAACTGCCCTGCCGGGTTTCCTAGGCTGCAGTCTTTACAGAGTGACTGGAGGATTCGAACTGCTGGCCTTTGAGTTTAGCAGTTAACTCTTAGCCATTGAACCACCAGAGCTCTTTACCTTTAAATGTTAATTCTGTCTTCTCTTCCAAATGCCAATATTTCATCAACATGTAATTGATTAATTAATCCAATAAGAACCTTCAGATATATATGGCTGGTGTTCTGTAAGCTGCTGGGTATATTTTAAAAATAAAATAAATAGGGTGAATTTTCTTAAAACTAAAGCCTGTGCCATGCCCTCTTACACCTCCACTTGGGAACTCAATCTTAATGGACTCTGAAGGAGCAGAAAGGGGAGCAAGGCAGCTTATGCATCACTGGGGTTTAAGGAGATGGATCAAGTACTGCCTGTCTGTCAGTTTGTCTTAATGTGGTGGCTTTTGTGTTGCTGTAATGCTGGAAGCTATGGCACCAGTATTTCAACTGTCAGCAGGGTCCCCTATGGTAGACAAGCTTTGACAAAACTTCCAGACTAAGACAGACTACGAAGAAGGCAGAGGTGGACCACTTCTGGTAGACTGGCCACTGAAAACCTTGTGAATAGCAGCAGACCACTGATATAGTGCCTGAATGAAGTAAGAGTAGATTTTCATTAAGAAGAGATAGTTAAGGGGGGGGCTATGAAGACAAAGAAATCGTGTGTGCAAGCATAAGAGAGAAAATGCTCTTTAAGTAGCCAAGAGTCATTCTGTGCATCCTCCTTTCATTGGACCTCACATCTACTGGATGGGACATGCCAAGATCTGAGTAACAAAACACAAAACCTGCATC
This sequence comes from Chrysochloris asiatica, assembly GCF_000296735.1. Taxonomy (NCBI): domain Eukaryota; kingdom Metazoa; phylum Chordata; class Mammalia; order Afrosoricida; family Chrysochloridae; genus Chrysochloris; species Chrysochloris asiatica. The sequence goes on from NW_006408524.1 coordinate 27,202,174, forward strand.
AAGTTGATTCCGACTCACAGCTACCCTACAGGACAGAGAAGAGCTACTCTTTATGGTTTCCAAAACTGTCAATCTTTCCGGGAGCTGACAGCCTCATCTTTCTCCCACTGAATGGCTGGTGGGTTTGAACTACCAGCTTTGCAATTAGCAAGCAGTCAACTGCTTAGCCACCCAGATTCCATAAGACCTAAATTGTTGTTATTGTTGTTGTTGTTGTTGTTGTTAAGTGCTGTTGAGTCAGTTCCAACCCACAGTGACCCTGTAATAAGGTTTCCAAGGAGTAACTGGTGAGCTTGAACCGAAGATCTTATGGTTCAAAGAGACTTTGTGGTCTAGCGCATTAACCCAGAGTGCCACAGCAGAACAGGCCCCATGGAATTCCATTCCTGCTGTACAGAACACCCACTCTGTTTGTGAAGAGTCTGTTCAGACTGCTGGGAGGCAGCATCCACAGAGGAGTAGGATGCAGTTTGGAACTGGAGGGACACTACAAAGATGGTGGCAAGTAATTGATGGCTTCTTGGGATCAATCATGTTCAAAACTGAGGAAACTGAGTCATGAGTAAGGTGGCTATCCTATACTCAGTAGCTATTACAACTTCCTACAATGTTCTGGACCCTCAATATGAACTGGGGTCAGATATGTGCTGGGTGATTGCACACCTGGAAAAGACTACCTGAAAGGAAATAATAAAAGAATTGTACAGCTTGGTGAAGATGGGAGAGTGATTACGTGGCCACGGTATACGCAAGGCTTTACAGCACTGTGATAAAAGGTGGTTGATCTATTTTTATATTTTCACTGGGAACAGAACAGAAAAAAAAAAAAAAAAAAAATGGCTTATCCTGTTACCATAAAGGTTTCGATTGGATACAAGGAAGTATTTTCCAGATGAGGAGTCCTTCTATCTCCAGCATAATTTATGGAAGGATTTGGCTGAAGCATGTTGAAAAAGACCAGATGATCTCTCTTAAAGTAGAGAGTCTTGATTCCTGAGGTGAAAAGGTCAAGGTGCCCATGAACAATTCAGAATCAACCATTTCAGCACAAGCTGGAAACTTCAGATTCTTTTGACAGAAGCATGACTATGTAATTGGCACTGTGGAGTAAACACTGGACTGTAGGGTAAACACTGGACTGCTAACCACAAGGTCAGCAGTTCAAACCCACTAGCTGCTCCTCAGAAATGCTGTACAAGGTCACTATGAGTTGGAACCAACTCAACAGCACTTAAAAACAACAACAGCTTTAGCACTGGACTGCTAACTGTAAGGTGGGAAGAGTAAACCCATCAGCCACTCTGTGGGAGAAAGATGAGGCTGTCCCATAGAAACCCTATACAGGTACACTACAAGCTGGAATCAACTCAACGGCAGTAAGTTGTTGTTAGGTGCCAACAAGTTGGGTCCAATTCATAGTGACCCTATGCACAACAGAACAAAACACTGCCCGGTCCTGCACCATTCTCATGTTTGTGTCTACTGTAGCTGCTACTGTCAGTACATCTTGTTGGCCATCTTCCTCTTTTGACTCATCCTTCACTTTTGTAAGCATGACGTTCTTCTTCAGGGACGACTGGTCCCTCCTGATGTATGTGTGTATGTGTGTGGATTCCTCAAGCTCTTTTTACTCTGTGCATATTCTCTACCAGCTAAAGGGAAGGTGGAAATTCCCAATGGATTCTGTTTCCATCTTGAGGACTCTGCTGTACGTTTCTAGCGGATTTCAGACTCAGTCAACTAATGGCCAGTATCTTCATTGGCTGTCTTTGCTGATATTATCCAAGACTTACTTTTTATTCATCTTTGTTCTTCTTCTGCGTTCCTAAGAAAAGCTTTGTTGATTTGTGCCATACTCTCTTTTCTGTATTGTAGACAGTAGACAAACTGTTGTGTGGCCTTCCATAAACGTGCTCAGTAGATAAAACTCAAATCTTACCAAGGCTTTCTTGTAGAGGCTTATTTGAGAAAGTCCAGGAGCTGACAGAAAAGAGGGCAAGAAATGAATTATTTGCCCAGGGAGTCACAAAAAGTTGGTGGCAGGGTTGAAGGTAGAATGAATCTGTCCCTGAAATAATAGTGAATTTTTTAGCCTAATTTTGATATCCTGCCGGAGCAGTCCAAACAATAATCTAAGCAGGAGACAACAAAGTAGTCTTCCTGTGTCTTTCATTTCTTATAATCACAACTCTCGCCCTTCCCTCAATCTCCCCAGGGGACCCCCTCCAACAGCTTGTATATTGGCTGCTCACCTCCCAGAACCAGAGGGCAGCCCTGATCCTGATTACACCACATGCTCTATGAATCAGAATGGAGATGCTTGCCTGAGCCAAGCCTGTTGTGGTGCCAAGCATTGCAGGGAGCAACAGACTCTGGGCACCATCCTGTAGGCCCCACTAACTAGACCTGCCACCTTGACTATCAATCAAGGTACAAAACTGTCCGAAGCTACATCGTGCTTTGTGGGGAAACTATGGCACATCCAGAGCTTCTTTATCACCAGTATGAAAAACGCTACTAATTTGTATCAAACTTATTTTTCAAAACTACTCCAAGCTCTCCAACTTGGATGTTGAACTGTGTTAACAACGGCTGGCTGGAAAGTCCCTGTAGAATTTGTAAGAAATTAATGTTAGCTTCCTCTCAACAGAAAGCTAGGGGTTTGCAAAACGCACCATATGCTTGTCACTTTGCCAATGAATCAAGATGTTTTTGCAGCCTTCTGAGTCTAAATAATTAATGGTAATGTCTAAAGATTACCCCAAGGTTCAGGGAGTAAGGATAAGGCCTTTGCAGTGTCCAATGTTACGCAACCCCAGCTCAACCCAATATTTCATGTGATAAATGGTAGGCTTCATGGCCACCCCCACACTCACCTCACTCATCACCACTGTTTATTTCTCCCCACCCCCTTCCTCTTCTTTTTTCTATAATTAGATTCTCTGGGTTGCTTGGAATAATTGCTGCTGCCTTTTCCCAGTCCTCAAATAATAAACTTCTATGAAGGTTTCTCTAGCTTCTCTAAACGGATAAGAGTGTGTGTCCTAAGAGTTTATCCTTTAATGCTTGTGCTGTCCTCGTCAAGAAATTAATTTCCTCTCAATAAACTCTAACCAACCAATTAATTCAAACCAATGAGTCAGGCTAAATAAATCAATCGCCCAGATAATTTCGATGATTGTAGGAGTGATGGGATTTTCATTAAAAAATTTCTAAAGAGTAGATACTGCGTTCTTTCTTGCTCTATTAAAAAACAAAAACAAAAAATTGTCCATAATCATTTTAAGTAGTTCCTCTCAACTAGAAAAGCTTTTCTTTAATTTTATGTTCCTTTGGGGCTGGACACAGAAGCTAAAGAAGTTAGTACTTATTTTTGTTGCATCTCTTCTCTCATTTGAGTTTGTCAAAATGAAATGCTGATTCAGCCCTCATGTGAATGGGTCATTGTTAATTGGCCAATCAGAAAGGTCTCCTTTGTTGTAAGGATGATAAGAACTGTCACTGCAATGGAGTCCTTCTAGGAAGAACTCAGCAGTAGTTTCCTGGTAGAATTCCCACTTTCCATGTAGGAGTCCTGGTTTGGCGCTGTAGCATCAGCACTGGGCTCCAAGGTCAGCGGTTCAAACCCACCAGATAACTCCGTGGAAACCCTATGCAAGGTCCCTATGAGTCAGAACCAACTCAATAGCACTTAACAACAACAAGATGCAGGAGCCTCAGGTTTGATCCCGGACCAAAGCTCTTCATGTGCAGCCACCACCCAACTGTCAGTGGAAGCTTACATGTTGCTATGATGATCAACAAGTTTCAGTGGAGCTTCCTGTTAGACAGACTAGAAAAAAAGAACTGGAGATCTAATTCTAAAAATCAGTCATTGATAATTCCATGGATCCCGTGGGTCCTACCCATAACCAATCCTAGGGATGGTGCAGGATTGTGCATTCAGGGGCCAGCTCAATGACAGCTAACACCAACTTCCTGCATGCATTGTGCTAAGTACTTTGTCATCATTATTTCATCTGATCTTCAAAACAATTCATTTCTAGATGAGTCTAAATAATTTGTTGTAGTATTTAAAGCTTATTCCAAGACTGGATCTTGATAAAGTTTTGAAACTTTTGTCCCAAGTCATACAACTAGGAGCCCTGGTGTGGCGCTGTGGGCTAATGCGTCAGACTGCAAAGTCATTTGAACTGCAAAGCCAGTGGTTCAAGCTCTCCAGCTGCTCCTTGGAAACCCTATACAGGGTTGCTATGGGTCAGAATCGATTCAACGGCACTTAACGATTCAACAACAATAACAATGGCATAATATTACTGAAAGAATCACCTAGGACTACAAACCAGTGCTCAACAGACATATGAGATGATTCTCTTCCTCACAACCTTAATACCAAACTGATAACGAGACTACATTATCCCTAAAGAAATGCCAGTTACTCATGGAGAGGAGGTTTGAGCTGCTGCGGTTTAATGAGAAGGGAGCATGCTCATGAAGTTCCGTTAGAAATGGATCTTCTCTGCCCAATCTCTACAGCAGGTTTTTAACAACCATCCATGTGTGATTAAAAATGTTGGTACCTGAGCTTCAATTCAGACTCACTAAGTTAAACTTTAGCCAGTGAAGCCCAGGAATCTGAACTGCTTTATTTAAAAAATTGTCCCATGTTATTTTTGTACATGGAGATTTGCAAACCTGTCTTCTAGACAGGAGTTGATCTGAAGGAGCAGAGAGGCAGCTGCTTCACATTATCTTCTGCTGACCTCATGTTCCTCACATTTCCTTGGAAAGATAACTGCTAAGGAGGCCTGGCTCCTCTTGGTGAATGGGGCTGCCGGGAGAACCAAGAGTCTGGAAAGGCTCTAAGAAACCCTGGGGACTAAGGAAGGAGTCTCCTGACACAAGGCTGAATTTGTGATTTTAACTTTGATTTTTTCCAATTTGTTCCATGCCAGTGATTTAAGAGCTGGAAGAGAGAAAATATCACTCGTAACTCCAGACAGGGAAATGTGTTTATTTTCCAAATGATGGTAAAGCAAATAACTCCAAACCCATGTCTTGTTTTCCTTTTCACTTCTGAGAACGTATGCATGGGGTATGAAAATAATCAGCAGCTCAACCAGTTGGATTCTGCACCAGGAATCAATGCATTTGAAAACACAAAGGAAGCTTGACTAAGGGTACTTCATGTCGCTCACCCTGGGAAACTTTACTTTCATGACCAATCTCTTAGTTCTCTCTTGTGGACAAAATGTCTTCAAAGAATTTATTGGCAAAGAAAAGAGAAATGAAACTGTCTCATCAAAGAACAGAGCTGTTCAGAAATCGAATCTGTGTGACTTGAGGGAGGCCCTTCACTGCCAGCCCCCATGCCCTGCTCCCACCCTTCTTAGACTTCCATTGTATTAGCTCATTGCCAGCACTGCAGGTATGCATGCCCACTCAGAGATTTTGATGAGACCAATTCAGTGATCCTTGGACTTGTGAATGCTTTTCACTTTAGAGGGTAACATGTTGAGAATTTCTTTGCATATGCTTAAGAAAATGAAAGCTTCCTTAGACAGCTTTTAGAAGTTCATTGTTGTTAGGGGACATGGAGTCAGTTCCAGCTCACAGAGACCCTATGCACAGCAGAAACATTGCCCAGTCATGAGCCATCTTCACAATTGTTGTTGTACTTGAGCCCATTGTGGTTACCACCATGTAGATCCATCATTTGGGAAGAGTCTTCCTCTTTTTCACGGATGCTCTATGTTTCCAAGCATGATGTTCTTCTTTCAGCGACTGATCCATCCTGATAATATGTCCAAAGTGTGAGAGACTTTGCTTGCTTCTTAGGGGCATTCTGGCTGTACTTATTCAATGATAGATCTGTGTTCTCTTTTGGCAGTCCATGGTATTTCCAGTATTCTTTGCCAACACTATAATTCAAATGCATTGATTCTTCTATGGTCTTCCTTAATTATTGTTCAACTTTCACATGCATATGAGCCTATTGAAAATACCATGACTTGGATCAGACATACCTTAGTCCTCACTTTTAAGAGGTCTTTTGCAAATTTGTCTAATGCAATACGCCATTTGACTGCTGCTTCCTTAAGTGTTTAGATCCAAGCAAAACAAAGTCACTGACCATATCAACCATTTCTCCATTTATCATGATGTTATTTATGATCCAGTTGTGAGGATTTCTGTTTTCTTTACTGAAGGCTTTGCTCTTCATCAGTATGTATTTTTAATTCTCGTAGCTTACAGCAAGAAAAGTTGGTGAATCATCTGTATAACTCAGGTTGTTAATGAATCTTCTTCCAATCCTGATGCCTCGTTCTTCTTCATTTAATCCATCCTGTCAGATTATTTGCTCATCATATAGATTTAATAAGTATGGTGAAAGTATACAACTCTGATGCATACCTTTCCTGATTGAAAGCCATTTGGTATTCTCTCATTTTGTTCTAACGACTGCCTCCTGGTCTAAGTACAGGTTCTTCATGAGTACAGTTAAGTGTTCTGAAATACCCATTATTTGCAATGTTATCCATAGTGTTTCATGATCCACACAGTCAAAAGCCTTTCATAGTCAGAAAGACCAGCAGGAAAAACCAAAAACAATAATTGCAATCTGATTGACTACTACAAGAACAAGCAAGTTGTTCACCCAGGAGCCATCAGGTAAGTGGTTGGGTCCCCTCAGGGCAAACCCCCTTCCAGGATTAAGACTCAAGCAGAATACATGAGCAGGCATGTGGTCTTGCTGGTGACCATGTTGGTCACCAATAAGGGAAGTGGGGGAAAAACAGCAATGAATTTGTAAGCTAAGTCTGGCCATGCTCAATACACTACTGTCAACCTTGAATTGAAACTTGGTGAGTCAGCAGTATAGTGAGACCTGGGGACTCCTGGGCCCAGAGACAGGGACATAGCCACAGAGAACTAGAGCAGAGAGTGAAGTGTCCAGCTGATATTAAGTGTGGGGAGAGGCACAAGAACACCCATACTTGCAGATAGTACCCACTTGACCTGGCGTCAATGACTGCATGATCAGAACTGGACTAGAAGAGGAAAAAATGAGTAATCCACTACAGTTTGATGAACTTTACCTATACTTATGGATGTAGTAGCTCAAAAGAGGGAACAAATCTTAACAGAGAGGATCATTCCCACCCCCTCAGTATACAGGGTTGACAGGGATGGGCAACTTAGACATTGGCTACCCAAAATGGGGGGGGGGGCTGCGGAAGTGGGGCTCCAAAGTGAGAAGTGACTGGCTTACAAGCTTTCAAGAGGGAGCCTAGTTCCAGAGGGTGCGGGGGAAGGCAGAAATCTCCACTGAGTGGTTTCCAGCCTATTTGGACTGGGCTGTAGAAAGGAGATGGGGATAAAATTCCTGTGGTTCAACAGTGAATACATGCCATCAGGACTGACTGTGAGTATTGCAAATGTAAAGGTAGATGTTTTGTAACAAAAGGAGGGGAGTGGTTGATTTTGCAGTCTAGGAGTGGAGGACCCTGGGACCATCAAGGGAGAAGAGCGGAGTGCGGGACTCTATCCAGAGAAGCAGTGATGCCAGAGATGGAGGCAGCGATGATGACTTGGAGAGATGGAGGGGCTGGGGACTCTGGACTCAAGGAGGGAAAGGGGCTGTGAGCTGGCAGCCAGGGGCCAGGCTTGTGGGGTATACCCTTTGGTTGTTTGATAATGCATGGAGGGGATTGTAATCATTGCAATGAAATGAAATACTATAGGATGAATGTAAAGCTAATGTTCTCCCATGTAAACTATCACATAATTCACAATAAAAACTTAAAAAAAAAAAAGTCTTTCATGATCAATAAAGCACAAATAAGCATTTTTCTAGAATGCTCTGCTTTCAGTCAAGAACCATCTGACATCAACAATGATATCCCTAGTTCCTTCCATATCCTCATCTGAATCTGACTTGAATTTCTGGCAGGTCCCTGTTGATGTACTGTTGCAACTGTTTTTGAATACTCTTCAGCAAAATTTTATTTGAATGTGATATTAATGACATTGTCCAATGATTTCCGCATTCCATTGGGTCATCTCTTTAGATTGGGAACAAATACAGATCTCTTCCAACCAATTGGCCAGGTAGCTGTCTTCCAAATTTCTTGGCATAGATGAGTGAGTGCCTCCAGTGCTGCATCAGTTTGTTAAAAGATTTCAATTTGTATTCTGACATTTCCTGGAACCTTTTTATTCATCAATGCCTTCAGTGCAGCTTGGACTTCTTTCTTCAATGTCACTGGTTCTTGATCATATGCTATCTCTTGAAATGGTTGAACATCGACCATTTCTTTTTTGGTGCAGTGACACTATATTCCTTTCATCTTCTTTGGGTGTCTTCTGCATCATTCAATATTTTGCCACAGACTCCTTTTTTATTTTTGTAAGTCAAGAATTGATTTTTTTCACCAGTCAAGAACAAGCTGACATTATCAATAATATCCCTACTTCTACATCCTCATCTGAAACTGACTTGAGTGTGTTCTTCCCTTTTGGTTTTCTAATATCCAGTATTTGCACATTTCATTATAATACTTTGTCTTCTCCAGCTGATCTTTGGAAATTTCTGTTCAGTTCGTTAATGTCCTCATTTCTTTCAGTTGCTTAAGCTTCTCTATGCTCAAAAGCAAATGCTGACATCCCCTTTGGTGTTTTCTCTTTTTCCTGTCTTTTTTAATGACCTTTTGCTTTCTTCCTGTATGGTGTTTTTTATATCACATAATTATTCTGGTCTTTGGTCATTAGTGTCTAATGCATTAAATCTGTTCTTGATATGTCTCTAAACTTAAGTGGGATATATCCAAAGTCATATTTTGGCTCCTGTAGAATTGTTTTAATTTTCTTCAGTTTTAGCCGGATGTTGCATCTGAGCAATTGATGGTCTGTTCCACAGTCTGCCCCTGTCCTTGTTTTGGCTGATGATATGGAGCTTTTCCACCATTTCATCCCACAGATGTAGTCAATTTAATTCCTGATTATTCCACCTGGTGAGACCTTTGCTTAAACACCTTAAATGAAAGAGAGTCCACTATAGCCAAGTCTGTCCATTCCATCTTGGACAGCTCTTTTATCAAGTATATATTCTACGTTTGATCCAAAATATATCTTCCCATAACTCCCATCCCTTTATTTTATTTGTGCTGACTGGATATATTATAATTGAATCTTTTTTTTTTTTTTTTAACTTTCTACTTGTGGCTTTTTAATGTAACTAGTATTAATTTGACATCTCTGGTCTAGTGCTATTAAATCAATACTGCTGTTTTACCTGAAAGTGGCTGTGAAAAAAA
>NW_006408524.1:27213908-27219851 GCF_000296735.1 Chrysochloris asiatica
GGATCAGCCAGGTGGCATCATTGATGGACTCAAGTGTGGCAGTGGTAGTGAGGTTGGCCCAGGATCGGACATTGTTTCGTTCTGTTGTGCATGGGGTCACTATGAGTCGGTTCCGACTCGATGGCACCTGACAACAACAACAAAGAGCTGAGGGTGGATGGCAAGTCAAGACTAGATCAGGTTGGGCTCAAGGCAGGAAAGAGCCTGCTTCTGCGACATCTTGGGAATTCTGGGAGCACTAGAGTTATAAGAACCCTTATCCTCAGTTCCCTCACTGACATCAGAAAGCTCTTTCACTTGTAGCTTCTTTACAAACCTTAATATAATTAGTGGCACAATGGCTAAGCGTCCAACTGCTAACTGAAAGGTCAGTAGTTCAAACTCACCCAGTCACTCTGAGGAAGGAAATACCTGATGACCTGCTCCTGTAAAGATTACAATCTAGGAAACTCTATGGGTTGCTATGAGTTGGAATCAACTTGACTGCACACACCACTCAACTCTGACAGGGTTAACAAGATCAATCTAGTGTCTCATGGCTATTCTCTTCAACTCCACACAGCAAAAGATAAAAGCATGTCCAGAGTGTGACAGGTATGGCAGATGCCCTAGCTGTCCTTGAGGTGGGGCATCCATGAACAGTTTCTGTCACCAGTTGTGAGAGTCGTTCAACAATTTAGAATTAAAAACCATAGGCTATTTTCATCTCTCATACTTCAGACATATTGTCAGGAGGGACCAATTGCTGGAGAAGGATGTCATGTTTGGTAAGGTGGAGGGTAAGAGATAAAGAGGAAGACCCCCAGTGAGATGGATTGGCAAAGTGGCAGCATTAATGGGCTCAATCAAGCATGGCAACAATTGTGAGGTTAGCCTAGGGTCAGGCAGTGTTTCATTCTGTTGTGGATAGGGTCGCTATGAGTTGGTACCAACTTGATGGCACCTAACAACAACAACAATTTTCCATAAATACACTGAGTAGTGTCCTCCTTATCTAACAAGGTGACCAAGGAACTTGAGGAATTTTCTATAGACAACAAAAGCCATTTGTTCTTCCAACAAAAAGATGAGGAGGAATTAGCAGCAAACATTCATGGATAAGCAGGGCTGTGTTGCTTTGGAAGAGGTAGAAAAATCACCAACGTAAAAAAAAAAAAATCCGTTTTTAAGTTATCATCTTGTTCCCACAAATGTTCGTCTCATTACAGCTCACCCTCAGAGTAGAATTATGAATCCTTTAAGCCTTCTATCCCACATATTCCCACTGAGCTGTACTATCAAAAAGATGGCTGAACTTCCAGTCTCTAACCTGGCTCCTCCTCAGCACCTGGCTCTCTTGCCTGTGAGTGAGGACCAGTCAAAATTGAACTCAGCTGGAGAGAATGTGCAGGAAGAGGGGAGCCAGGGGCAGAACAAACCCTCCATCCCCAGGCGATCAGCTCCACAGCTGTCCCAAGCCTCAGAAACCTGCAGTGCCAGTCAGAAGGCTGGCTATGACACTTCGCCCCCCTCCACACTCCTGGCAAGAGGTCTTTTGGTGTTATTCCCCCTCCTCCTCTCCTGATTCTGTGCCCAATGTTTGCTTGTCTTGCAGCCAATGATAAACTCCAGGCATTCAGAAGGCTCTTCTTTGGATATCCGAATGCAGCCCTGTCTAAAGGGAAGGAACAATTTGTCTTAAAAATTGCTGTTCTGTTTGTTTTCTTTTTCTTAACTCACTTAACTAGGCAACAGAACACAAATTAATTTCTGAGTTGAGAAGCATCCTAAAAGGAATCTAAGTGAACCCCATTTCAACCCTGAACCTCATTCACTCCATTCCAGATTCATCTTCTTTCAAGATGAACATGAAATTTACTGTCTCCCCCAAGCCAGTAACCAGTTGCCACTGAATCAACTCCAACCCCATGTGTGTCAGGGTAGAACAGTGCTCCACAAAGTTTTTAACCGCTTATTTTTATTTCTGTTATTATTGTTGTTGGTTTAGGTAAGAAGTACCAATGGGATTGGTTTTCCCTTTTCATTTTTTCCCCTTTTGTTCTTTTTAACTGCCTTCCAGTCACCCAAGTTAGCACATGTCTACATTCTATCCAGTGAATAATTCTACTTCCCCTCTCATCCCTGGTAACCATCATAGGAAGTTTATTATAGAATAAAAACCTCTTGACTTTTTATAGTAGTAGTCTCGTACAATATCTGTCCCTTTGCAGCCAACTAATTTCACTCAGCATAATGTCTTCCAGGTTCATCCAGGTTATGAGGTTTTTGCAGATTCATAATTAGTCTTCAATGCTGCATAGTATTCCATTGTGTGTAATGTACCAATTTCTTCAACGATTCCTCTGTTGGTGGGCATCTAGGCTGTCTCCATCTTTTTGCTATTGTGAACAATGCTGCAATGAACATGCTGCTATTGTTAACTGCCATCAAGTTGATTTCAACTCATAGCGACCCAGCATAGGGTTTCCGAGGAGTAGTTTGTAGGTTTGAACCACCAACCTTGTGGTCCAGGGCTTTTGCAGTCCATTGCTTATCCTACAGCAGCACACTATGCATGTATCTATTTATGTCATGGCTCTTATTTCTTGAAGATATATGCCAACTAATCATGAGGTATTTCTATTACCAACCTTCTGAGAAAGTGTCATGCAATTTTCCACAGCGGTTGCACCATTTTGCAGTCTACCAGCAGTTTAGGAGGGTCCCATAATCTCTACACCCTCTCCAGCATTTGTTGTTTTCTGTTTTGTTTTATTTTTAATTTTTCTATTAATGCTAGGATGAGATGATATCGCATTCTTTTTTGAAATTTGCATCTTTGTAATGGCTAATGGGAGTACTGGTGAGGTGCTGCAGGATAAAGCGCTGAGCTTCAAGGTCAGTTTGAACCACAAGGTCAATGGTTCAAACTCACTAACCTCTTCTCGGAAACCTTATACAGGGTCACTATGTGTCAGAACCGCCTCCACAGCAGTTAACAACAACAATGACTAATGAATGTGAGCATTTCTTCATATGTTTGTTTCTTTGGTGAAGTGTCTGTTTATGTCCTCTGCCCATTTTTAAATTGGATTATTTGTCTTCTTGTTGAGGTGTTGATGTATTCTATAAATATTACAGCGTATTCCCTTATCTGATACGTCATTGCCAAATTTTTTTCCCAGTCTGTGGGTTCTCTGTTTACTCTTTTGGTGAAATCATTCAACGCACATAAGTGTCTAATTTTAGGAGATTCTAGTCTTCTGCTGTTAGTATGTTTCCAGTTATGTTTGATAGCATAGTTATGCCATGTATTAGAATCTTAAGCTTGTTGCTAATTTTTCATTGATGATCTTTATAGTTCTAGGTTTTGCATTTAAGTCTTGAATCCATATTGAGGTCATTTTTGTGTATGGTGTAAGATATGAATCTTGTTTCATTCTTCTGCAAATGGATTTCCAGTTTTGCCAGCACCATTTGTTGAAGAGACTATCTCTTTCCCCATTTATGTGTTTTGGTACTTTGTCGATGATCAATTGAGCATAGGTGGATGGATTCACTTCTGGGTTCTCAGTGCTGCTCCATTGATCTCTGGGTCTTTCACTGAACTAGTACCAGGCTGATCTGATTACCAGGACTGTGTCATAGGTTTTGAGATCTGGAAGTAAGAGGCCTCCTATTTTGTTCTTTTTTAGTAATACTCTACTTATCTGGGGTGTCTTCACTTTCCATATAAATTGGTGATTAGTTTTCCATCTCTTTAAAGAATGATGTTGGAATCTAGACTAGGATTGCATTATATCTATAGGTTTCTTTGGGTGTTGTTGTTGTGAAGTGCCGTCGAGTCAGTTCTGACCCATAGCAACCCTGTATAGGGTTTCTGAGGAACAGCTGGTGAGCTTGAACTGCTGACATTGCAGTTCAAAGTGGTGTTGATATTTTCACAACGTTAAGTCGTCCTAATCACATCATGGTATAATCTTCCATTTTTGCAAGTTTCTTGGTTTCTACTGTTTTATAGTTTTATTTGTAGAAGTCTTTTGTTTCTCTGATTAGATTTATTTCTAAATATTTCATTTTCGGGGGTAGCTATTGCATATAGGATTGTTTTTGCTGATTTCCTTTTCAGGACTCTCTTTATTAGTGTAAAGGAATCCAACTGATTTTTGTAAGTTGATTATGTATCCTGGCACTTTGCAGAATCCTTCAGTGAGTTCCAATAATTTTCTTGCTGAGTCTTTGGGATTTTCTATGTATAGGATCATATCATCTGCAAATAGAGCTTTACTTCTTTTTTGCCAATTTGATTGCCTTTAATTTCCCTTTGTTATCTTATAGTTCTGACTAAGACTTATAACACAATATTGAATAGGAGTAGTGATAAAGGACATCCATGTCTGGTTACTGTTCACAAGGCAAGGAGCAATTAGTGGATTTGAACTGCCAACACTGCAGTAGCAGTCCAGTGCATATCCTACAGCACCACAACAGGACTCAATTGTTTTTGTATATATCCCTTAATTATGTTGAAAATTTTCTCTTTGATTCCTATTTTGTCAAGTGATTTTACCAGGAATGGCTGTTGGATTTTGTCAAACATCTTTTTCTGCATCGATTGATAAGATTGTGTGTGCTCATGTCCTCTGCCCATTTTTTCATTGGATTATTTGTCTTCTTGTTCAGATGTTGAAGTGTTCTATAAATTCCAGAGAACAATGCCTTTGTTGGTTGATTTTCTAATATTGAACCATCCTGCAGCCTGCTTGGTCACGATGTATTATTTTTTCATATGTTGTTGGTCAACAGCTTATTTTTACAGTAGATTGCCAGGTCTGTCTTTGGAAGCATCTCTGAGTGGACTATAACCCCCAGTCTTTCTGTTAGCTACCAAGTGTTTTAAGTGTTAGCACCACGGCAGAACTCCACGGTCTTCCCAAAAAGCCCTTATATTTTGGGACCATGCTTTTAGAATTCTCTTCTTCTACTATATTTATTGATGGCAAGAAGATGTTCCCTAGAAAAGAAAAAAGGTCAGATTTGTGTCTATTTGTGTTATAGGCCGAAAGCCTCTCTTTATTTCTGGTGTTAGTGTTCAGATCAAGTAAGCATGTTGTTGTTAAGTGCCATCGAGTCAGTTCCAACTCATAGTGACCTTGTATAGGGTTTCCAAGGAGTGGCTGATGAGCTTGAATCACCAACTTTGTGGTTTAAATTGACCTTGCAGTCCAGCGTATTAACCGGCACACCAGGACTCCCAAGCCACACCAGGACTCCCAAGTAAGCATTGTTGTGGCATAGGGCTTGATAAATCTTTCCTCAGGTTTTGGTATGTTAAGAAAAACTTGAAAAACCTTTGAATATGCCTTTCAGGAGCCTAGGACTGAAACAAAATGCTGAAGGACACTCTTGTGTTTTGCAGCTGTACTCATTGTGTTCAGCTGAGTTGATGGGAGGCAGGAAGGATCCTCAAAAGCCTTCTGGAGAGGCTGGTCCATCTAGCAAACCCCACAATCACTCTAGCTCTGAAGGTGACTTGGGTATTTGGTGGCTTATTACATGTGCCCTCTCTACTGAATATGAAAATAGAAGCAAACACATTGAAGCTGAGGAGGAAAAGAGGCAGCAGGGACAGTGACCATGGAGCACGTGCTAAAGACAAAGCATGATGTGAAGCCAGAGGGGGCTGCTGACTGTACAAACCAGGGGCTCCAGATAAAGATGACCACCAGACAAGCTAAGGAAAGGAGCTCTAAGGAGGCAAACCCAAGGATACACTTAAACTCAAACCACAATTGCAAGATTAAGAAGAACATGATTCGCTGTCCTCACCATTTCAAGAGGTAGCATAAGATCAAGAGCCAATAATACTGAAGGAAGAAGTCAAAGGTACATTGAAGGAATTGACAAAGAATAAGGCAACAGGAATTGATGGAATAAAAATTGAAATCTTTCAAGAAAGTGCAG
>NW_006408524.1:27221496-27242534 GCF_000296735.1 Chrysochloris asiatica
GGAACCAACTCAACAGCATTTAACAACAACAACAAAATTTTAGGAGTCCTGGTGTGGCACTGCAGGATAACATACTGGACTGAAAAGGTGGTTTGAACCACAAGGTTGGTGATTCAAATGCACCAGTCACTCCGCAGAATCCCTATACAGGGTCGCGGAGTCGGAATCCACTCAACTGCACTTAACAACAGCAAAAACAAGATTTTGATCTCTGCTACATATAAAATATACCATGGCTTGGGTCAGGTGCACCTTAGTACCTTAGTCCTCAAGCTGATATCTTTGCCCTTGAACACTTTAAAGAGGTCTTATGCAGCAGATTTGCCTAATGCAATACGTCCTTTGATTTCTCAACTATTGCTTCCATGAGTGTTGATGGTTAATCTGAGCAAAATGAAGTCATTGACAATAACCTCATATGCATGTGACACTTGGACAATGAATAAAAAGGACCATAGACTAACTGATGCATTTTAGTTTTGGTATTAGAGGAGAATATTAAAAGTACCATGGACTGTCAAAAGAACAAACATATTTGTGCTGGAAGAAGTACAACTAGAATGCTCTCATATTTAATCTCTCATACTTCAGACATATAATCAGGAGGGTCCAGTTCCTGGGGAAGGGCATCATGCTTGGTAAAATGGAAGATCGGCAAAAACGAGGAAGACCACCAATGAGATGGATCGGCACAGTGGCAGCATCAATGGGTTGAAGCATAGCAATGATTTTGAGGTTGGTGCAGCCAGCCCCTGGCAGTGTTTTGTTCTGTTGTGCATAAGGTTGCTATGAATTGGTACCAATTGGATGGCACCTAACAACAATACATTGAAAATGACCGTAAACTAGAGGAAATATTAGTTGACTATGTATTCAACATGCCAACCAGAAAACTAGGGCAGAAGAAGGCTTAAGAGAGGCCACGTAGCTTTATGAATGCCTCCCTGTCTCTGGACAAACACCTGCAGGCCCTGGAGAGGACAAAATGGATGGTGACTGCACTTTCATGTCCTCCCCAGCACAGGAGGTGATCTCCACAAAGCCAGGGGCCGGAAGCCTGGGTGAGAGGAGAGCAGACATTTTCCTTTGGTACACCATGCAGTTGCAGCTGGGTATCAAGAAAATGAGTGGGTGATTTCAGATTTACAACACTGTATCTTGACCCACTCGCCAGAGCCTTTGAGAAGAGAAAGTAGGAGACTGACAGAGATGGGTTGATGTGGGCACCTAAACTCAAACACTAGCTCTGATCACATATGGAACCTTGAACCAGCTGCTAGAAAAGGCTTCCCCAGTGCCAGAAAATAGCCCCTCTCTCAGCCTAGAGAAATCAGATAAGGATTGCCATTTGCTTAAGATTTCTGTTGAATTAAGTTAATTCTTTCATTTAGCAAGAATGAAATTTCTTCTGCTAACATACCTATGGAATTCTGGTGTAGCATTATAGGATAAGCACTCAACCACAAGGTCAGTTTGAACTGCAAGGTTGGCAATTCAAACTTACCAGCCACTCCTGGTAAACCATATACAGAGTTGCTATGACAACAATATCTCCCTGTTTGGGGGCTTCTATAAGCTTCCAGAATTTTACTTCTTGTATTGTTGTCATTAAGGAGCCCTAATGGGTTACATGTTGGGCTGCTAACACCAAGGTCAGCAGTTCCAGCCCACCAGCCACTCCATGGGAGAAAGATGAGGCTTTCGGCTCCTGTCCGGTAAAGATTTATAGCCTTGGAAATCCTATACAGAGTCATGAAGTGTCAGAACCAACTTGTTGGCACACAAACACCATGCGACTGCCACATTGTTTTCATTTATTGACAATTAATTAGTTGCCACTGCTGGTAGGATCTCCAACCCATCCCCACCACTCCCTTCCTATGAAAATGAGAACACAGATGAGAACTGAATGTAGGAAACAGGCAAGAATTCCAGTTCTGAGAAAGTAACAATCACGGAGTGTGGAACATTAAACTGGCCAAGTGAGATAAGTATTACTATTCACAGACATTTGCTGCACCCCAACTAAAGGAGGACCATGTCTTCTTAACCTCTGACTTTAGGCTTGACCATCGGACTTGCTTTCCAAAAGGAAACTGAGGCAGACACTTTGTGAGCCAGTACATGGTCTGCCGAGTTCTTTTGTTTTCTTTAAGCCAAGGGATTGTTTCAAACAAAGCCTGCTCCTTCACCTTGTGTCCATGGAATGAAGACGATGTGGAACAGCCCTGGAGCAGACCTGCAGTGGACATGTTAGCATAACTGAGAAAAAAAACTTTATTACTATAAGCCAATGAGATTTGAGGAGCTTTTGTTACTGCAGAAAAACAAGGCCTATGAATTAGTATAATTCATACAAAGTAGAGGATATACATCAGCCTTGCTTTTGAAATGTAATGTGTGCAATTGAATTTTAAAGATTGATAGGAAATATAAGAAAATATTTATAATGCTGTGACTTGAATTGGGGATTAGGGTGTTTCTGTTCTTTAAAGCCCAGCACAGTCATTGCGTTGGTTCTGACTCACAGCAGCCCTGTGGGACAGAGGATGCTCCTTTGGGTTCCCAAGACTGTGAATCTTTAAAGAAGCAGACAGCCTCATCTTTCTCCCTTGGAGAAGCTGGTCGTTTTTGAATTACCAACCTTTCAGTTAGTAGCCTACGTCTAACCCACAGTGCCACCATTTCCTTAATAATAAATGCAATATGTATTTACTGTAGAGAATTTGGTGGTGGTGTGGAGTTGTGTGTGGAGTAGTGTGCTGTGGAGTTGGTTCCAACTCATAGTGACCCTGCACAGGGTTTCCAAGACTGTAAATCTTTACGGGAGCAGAAAGCCTCATCATTCTCCCTTAGAGCAGCTAGTAGTTTCGAACTGCTGACCTTGAGGTTCGAAGCCCAACTCGTAATCACTACACTACCAGAGCTCCTTGTGGAGAATTTAGGAGTCACAGCAAATTCAATAGGGTTCTATTCTGTCCTACAGGGTCACGATGAGTCAGAATCAACTCGATGACAGTAGGTTTGGGTTTTGGTTTGACTGCTCTGTCCGGAATCCAAAAGCAATGGCTGTTCCAAATCTGAAAGTTCTGAATTTCTAGACTTCTCCATGTCTTTTTATTTTGTGCTTACACTCTAACCAATGTTTTTCCTGAACTATTCTTTTTCTTGTAATACATATTAAGTAAAGCCAATAATAATCAATAAATATTATCTCCCTCTACGCGCATGGTCTTCCTTTCAAGTGTTTTGTTACAATTTAGCCTGAATTTTACCTTGACAGTTTCAAATATCAATCTCCTTGCCACCTACCTCCATTTGCCTACGCTGATTCCCTAAAAGGAGACAGTTTCTGAACCCATCAGGTTTCAATCCAGAAAGCAGAAGTTGCTCTTGGTATTTTGAGTAGGAAGTTCAGTAACAGGGAATTAGAGGATACACAGTTAATAGAAAGTTAAGAGAAGATAGATCAGAATAGTCACTTTCAAACAATCTAGAAATACAGGATCACTGGAAAGACACCGGCAGTAGACTCAGCTTCCTGCAATGCAGACATAATCGATTCCATGAAGGCCTTGCTATGCAACTGGAAATCACTGACAATTATTTTCATTCCTGCAACATTAAAATGGCTTATTCTTAGGAAGATGCCATAAACTAAGCTGTCAACTACTTCCCCATATTAATTGTCCATCTGTGCTTACCAGAGAATAATAGCTTCTCTTTTCCTTGTGCCTTCCAAATTTGGGGGCATTGGCACTGTGGATTAATGCGCTGGACTGCAAAGTCAGCAGTTCAAGCTCACCAGTTGCTCCTCGGAAACCCTATGCAGAGTCACTATGAGGGCAACTCGAGAGCACTTAACAACAACAAGCCCTCGTTAGTGGAATCTAACAGACTCCTGAAAAAGGAAGCTGGGAAATGTAATTTTTTGTGTGTTTTACTCCCTGAAGTTCAGGAAGACTGCTTAGAAGGTTGGTGATGGTGCCGAGGACCACAAACAATATTCTACACACCAAAGTTCTCACAAATTATTCAAAGTTATAGCCATGTTGACTATCCTTGCTTTCCTGCCCTCTAATTCACCTGCTCTCATTTAATCATTCATAGTAGTTTCATATTATTCATTATACCACATGTGAGCATCAAAGAAATCATTTGAGGACAACAGCATGAGAAGAAGAAAAATCCTTACATGATGTAAAATTCTGAGACTCTCACCCATAAGTCTCAAATAAATCTGATCCTTGATTAAAAATACATACATATATATATATTGTAGAGTGGGAAATCTAAGTAATGGGGAGAGAACACAGTCTAGTCCAGGGTTTGCTATCAGTATCCCCCCAACCATCTACTGGTTTGTCATATGGTGCTGACTTGTGTGATTAATGCTGGGAACTCTGATACCAGTATTTCAAACATCAGCAGGACCACTCATGGTAGACAACTTTCAGTAGAGCTTCCAGACTAAGACAGACTAGGAAGGGATGCCAGGCAATCTATTTCTAAAAATGAACCAGTGAAAATCTGATGGATCACAACCCAACGTTACCTGACTCTTACTTTGGATACACCCTCATGAGGGACTAACCTCTAGAGGAGGACATAGTGTTAGGTGAAGTAGAGGGCCCGAGAGGGTGAGCGAGACCCTCTGTGGATGGACTGGCATGATAGCTGACCGATAAACTGGAACATGCTGGTGATTCTGAGGAATGGCAATGTGTGCTTCTGTGGTGCATATAGTTGTCATGAGTCAGCATCAACACGCTGGTAGGTCTCTATCCACCTATCTGTCTGTCTGTCTGTCCATTCCACCTTAAGGAAAGTAATATATCTTCTCCAGAGTTTAGTGTTTTCTCATCTGGAATAAAGGGATTATGTGGTTTTTCATAGTTTCTTTTAGATATGGAGCCAGTCGGGGTCCTGGTATGGTGCTACAGGATAAGCAGTGGACTGTTAACCTCAAGGTCAGTGATTCAAACCCACCAACTGCTCCTTGGAAACCCTATATAGGTTCACTATGAGTAGGAATCAACTCAATGGCACTTAACAACAACAATAAAGTCAGTTTTCAAAAGAAATCTAACAAGAAGATCCAATCACTTAAATAACTAAGAGAGGGACTCTGGTATAGGGATGGAGACCTGCACCATCACATTCCCTGTGGTGCCTCCAGAGGAACCCCTCATATGAAACACAACTGAAAATTTCTAGGACAAAAACATCTGTAAAATATCCTATCTACTTCTGAAGTATGACTATACCATTTTCAAAGTCTTGACTCTATTGAATGTAATGCCAATCAAAAAACTAAGAAGCTTTAAAGCGAAATTGTATCTATTGTTGTTAAGTGCCATGGAGTCAGTTCCAATGCATAGCAACCTTATATAGAGTTTCCAAGGAGAGGCTGGTGAGTTTGAACAGCCAACATTAACAGTCCTATGCTGAACCTACAGCACCATACCAAGATTCCATTTTTTATATCTATAGGCACACCCAGTTGTTTTTTGTTGTTTTTTTAAGAGTATCAAAATCTGATAGATTTTGATATTTTGAAAATGTTATATCTGTGACTCAAAACTGCTCCAAATGCTGTATCACTTTCTTAAAGATTTAGAGTGTCATTATTTAAATGATGCCCTGATAACTGGTATATGGCCAAAAAACAGGAGTCCTGGTGTGGTGCTGTGGGCTAATGCATCAGACTGCAAAGTTGTTTGAACTGCAAGGTCAGTGGTTCAAGCTCACCAGCTGCTCCTTGGAAACCCTATACAGGGTCGCTATGGGTCCAAATTGACTCGACGGCACTTAACAACAACAACAACAACAATAGGATTCTCAGCTGAACCATCATAGAAGATGTTGCAAATGACAATCACATGCCTTCTAAGATTTCTCAGATTCATCAGGGCTCTAAGAATTTCCATTTAATTTTACTTTACCCAGTGTCTTTCAAACCCTTTTTGGCTGTTTAGTTCAGAAGAGCTATTAACATAGCATAGACAATGCTGTCCCACAGAGCACATTCTGGGGAAAATTGATCTGGTCCAAACCCTTTGTTTTATTTGTAAGGTCACAAAGAAAACCATAGAAGATCTAGATTTGGAGCTCACCAGAATCTGCTTCTCTCCTTGTTACTTATATTCTCTTGTATCATGTGGTGTGTGCATGTGTGTTGGAAGACAGTAGAACTGCTTCTGGAAAAGTGTGGGGTCTCTCCTTCTTAAGTGGACAATAATTTATACATTTATTCAACAAAACTAGAAGCACACAATTACCCACGAGGTATGTCTGAGTATATATGACCTGACTCCACCCAGGGGCTTAGACAATGATGAGCTGGCTTGTGATAATTTGCTTCATTATCCATCTAGTCCACAAAGATTCCCGGAATCTGTGATGTGCCAAATGCATACTAGGTGTTCTGGATACAAAGATGAGAAAAACACAAGCCCTGCTCTCAAGTTGCTTCCAGTCTACTATGAGAAAAGATTTGCAAAAGATGACATGAAGTGCTAAAGATAGGAAACTGGGGACGATGCTTCAGGCAATCATATTTTGAGCCCCTCCTAATGCTCACACATGGAGTCTGTTTCCTAAAGCTCCTGGAAATCTTTTCATAAGTGTCGGAAGTGTCTCAAACCTCAATTGCACAATTTAAAGACAGCAGTAGTTTGTACTGCTGTACAACACAAAACGAGGACTAAGAAAAAGCCAGCTCTCTCAGCGTCTCAGCATGCATCCTATGAAAATACACACACACACACACCCCAGCCCCCAACAGCAGCTTGTCTTCCTGCGTGTTCCTTAAGCAAATGCTAACATTGGCTTCTATCCCTTGTGTACACACCAGCTGGATAGTAGGAGGAAGCCAGTTCAGCATTAAAAATTGACCGCAGATAATTTAGAGGGCAGACAAGCCACAGGCAGATAACAAAATGGAATATGTCGTTATTTATAACCAGTGAGGAACTGTCCCAAGCCACCCTGCAGCCCCATCTCTCGTCTTTGCTGAGGTTGTGGTCTTGTTATAAGCCGTAATAGATCTTTTTTATGAATATATATCAGTAGGAGAATAAACAAGGTCACATGAATTTAGAGGACATTAATGAGACCTATGTAAATGCAGATGCCTTGGAATACAGTTGTTAGATCATTTTCAAATGACCAAGACCTGAAATTCGCTTTTCACTTTGCAAATTCATCTATGCACCAGCAACTGCCCACTGTAAATGCTCTCCAAAGTCCATAAAGCAATGAGCCTTTAAAGTATATTTCTTGAAATAACTGCATCAAATTAACTGCTGTTTATTCTTGCCACGGCAGAGCTGACAAATAAAATGGGAGATGGTGTTGCCATTTTCATTGACTAAAACAAATCTTTACAGGGGAGAAAACGAGGAGAAAGAAACTAAAATGTCAGTTGCTGACACTGTCATTCTGTGCCACTCAGTAAATAAACATAACATCTATTTGTTGTCATGGAAACATTCTGCCTGATTCTGAGCATCCAAGTGCGACAATAAAGAAACCCTGATATTTGAGGCTGTGGACAAACAACTCTTTTGGCATTTCTCATGAGCTCACCAGCACAAGAACTAACATTTTCCCTGTTTGTTTTCTTTCTTCGGCATGAATGCATTTAGTTTGGAAAAAGAGACATGTATCTTAGAAACCTATCAAAAATATTTGAATACAGCTACCTCGGCAATCTCGGCTTTTCCCACTCCTTCCCCCCACCTTTCTCTTAACCTTTGCCTGAGAAGAATTTAAATGGCATATTTAGTCACTACATATTGTGCTTCCGTTACCGATGCCACATAAAAGGGATTGATTTCAATCATTTACAGTAACCATGTGGGGGAGGAGAGGCCAGTTGGGGAACCAAATGATCTTGGGTCCATAATAGGCAGCCACAAATACAGAGAACAAATGAAATATATTTGTATTGGTCTCTTCTTTGGTAAAGAATTATTGCATGCTTTCAACATTCAGCAAGAACCTCCTGTGATAAAGCAGACTTAACGCCTCTATCACCCAGGTAAGTGGCCTCAGAAATGTTGATTAAAGAAGTCAAAGACTTCCTATCATCATTTTTTTTCAGTCATGGAATTTATAACACCTCATCACAAAGCAGCACTGGACCAACTTTAAAGGTTTCAGTTAATAGCCTCTAAAGCCTTGAAATCAACTATTAATAATAATCAGCTGAAAAGCAGGCTCTAGCTCACACTTCAGGGCATTACTTAAACATTTAGATTTTCAAAAGTTCTACAGCCTTTGATTAGCTAGGCACAAAGCAAAGGAGATTTAAATTCCTGATGGTTTGGTGTTTTTCGAATTATATATCCTGTACATTCTGAAAACCGCATTGTACATACCAGAGTTGAGGGTCAGAGTGGGTTCCAAACTTGAATTTCAAAGTTCTGCTTTCCTCCAAGTCTTCAAACAATTCTTTCTGAAGGATAGTTTAAAAAAAAAAAAAAAAAAAGAAGGATAGTTTAAAAAAAAAAAAAAAAAAATTAAAATTAAAGGCTCTGAAATGAGGCCAAGGGGTTTGAATTTACCCCAACACCTCCGGGTCTTTCTCATTTTTGCACATAATCATCTCTTGTTTTTTCTAGAAGATGCTATTAATCCATGTCTACATACCAGAATGATGTGGATAACCAGTGATAGGAAAGTGATTGAAAAGGGGGGAAAGAGTCTATACATGATTTCATAGACTCCAACCATTCTTCTCAAGGACCATTTGCAACAGAAATTCAGAACCACTTAAAGTGTTTAAATTCATATTCTCCAGACCAGCTAAAATATACCGAATCAAAACTTCTCAGGAGGCTAAAGCTAGTTAACAAAGGCCCCCAATTGCTTCTTTTCTCCAGGAAATTTTGGAAAAAAACATGTACTAAACTATAATTTCTGCCTTTGTGTCTACTTAGCAGACACCACAGAAAGGAAGGAGTCAAAAGTCTTAACCTCCCATTTTGCTTGCACTCTTTGGTTCTATAGCCCATAAAGAATAGATGTAGGCGAATAGGGACCTAGGAAGCGGTTCATTGCACGGGGGGGGGAGATGAATAAAACAGTTGGCAGTAGAGCTAGTGTTGGGGTAGTGATGATGTCAGTGAGGTCAATTCAGGTAGGGTTGAGCACAGAGCTCTCCTCACTTCTCCCGATGTTGCCTTCTTCTCCTTGGGCTCTGCCAACCTTCAACGCCAACATCAAAATTGTCTCTAGCACACAGGCCTCTAGAGATGGCTCAAAACTCTTATCTAGCCTGCCAAGGTGTGGGGAAATCCTGCTTTCTTACAATTCAGTGAAGGCAGGGTTCAATTTTTCCAAAAAAAGAAATTTGAAAAAAACAAAGACGCATCAAAGATCCATGAGTTTTAATCTACTCAGCTAACTTTAACTTACTTCCAACCAAGACTTGACCACCCTAGACATAGTTCCTGGAGGAGCCAGCCCCAGAACATTTTCCTCACCCTGTTCTGAGTTGGGTGTTAAATAAACATGCTCAGGTTAGTCAGACCTAGTAGAGATCTTAACACTTTCCTGAACATCATTTCAGATGTCTTTATAAAGGGAGATGTAGCCAGAAGAAAGCTTTGGTGACAGAAGGTCTGGTTGAAGTTACCAGTTGCCACTGGCAGGTTGTGTGATCTTGAAAAAATGACTTATCATCTGAGTCTCAATTTCCTCATGTTACAATAAAGGAACAGGGCTGACTTCATGGGCTGCTGAGAAGATGAAGGAAATGCAAACATTTGCGACAGCCTTAAGCACAAGTCACAGATCGATCCATCAATGTTCCTGGTTCTGCTGTGTGTCTTTGTACTCATAGTCGCTCCCCTTAGTCTCTCATGAGGTAAGCATTAAGAGTATAGGAAAGGGAGTGCTGAGGAAAAGCAGGGTGCCTAGCTAAGAGTCACTAACTAGGTCAAAGTGGGAGGAAATGAGGACCCAAACTAGAAGATCGAGTTAACAATGTAGAGCAAATGTGGGAAATCTGGTGAAGGCAGGACCTGAAGGCCTTGGCACCTAGTTGGACATGGAGAACGAAACTAGAAAAGAGCAGAATCCTTCATGGTACAGAGGGACCTGGATTAAAGTCTTCATGATGCTCCTTATTAGTCTTATAAACTCTGGGAAACCAGTTCTTTCCATTTTTGTCCTTTGTAAAGCAAGGAGCTCTGGTAGCGTAGTGATTACAAATTGGGCTGCGAACCTCAAGGTCAGCAGTTCAAAACTACCAGCTGTTCTGCGGGAGAAAGATGAGGCTTTCTGCTCCCATAAAGATTTACAGCCTCGGAAACCCTGTACAGGGTCGCTATGAGTCAGAACCGACTCCACGGCACATAACCACCAAAGCAAGGCTAGAAATACCTGCAAATTAGATAATAAAAAGTATATGATGCCTGAAACATGGTGCAATAAGTATGCTGATAATGGTGACTTGAATATTTATTATGACCTTGGCTTTCACCAGCTCTGGTAGCATAATAGTTACAAATCAGGCTGCTAACCTCAAGGTCAGCAGTTCGAAACTACCAGGCACCCTGCAGGAGAAAAATGAAGCATTCTGGCCCCATAGAGATTTACAGCCTCGGAAATGCTATACTATACAGGGCAGCTATGAGTCAGAACTGACTCTACACATACAACCACCACCACCACCACCACCACTGTTGTTAAGTGCCGTAGAGTCTGTGTGACGCACAGCAACCCTGTATAGGGTTTCCAAAGCTATAAATCTTCACAGAAGCCCAGAGCCTCATCTTTTGGACTTAAACCACCAACTTTGTGGTTAACAGTCCAGAACTGATACTACAATACCACCATCTGTACAGTGAACGTAATTGAACCCTGAAGTAATGAGTGTTTTGTACAGGTTGATTGCAGGCTAGTATTCATATGCACAGTTTCCTCTGCCAGTTGCAAACACAGATTAGAGACGTAGTTGTCAAGGGTCATTGCCAGTCCCTAGGGAATACTGTAGAAATGCATGAGGCATTTTTGGTTGTCGGAATGATTACAAGACACCTACATTAGTGGATTGGAACCAGAGAGAGTACTTATCCACAATACGTAAATGCACAGCAATTAATTGTTCTATGAGACTTTTGCATGTTCCCTCAGATATTCAAGTAAGACATGGGTTATCAAAGCATGGTCTGTGGGCCTCTGGAGGGTCCCAGAGAACCTTTCAAGAATAACTCAGTCAAAACCATTTTCAGTGATGCCATGACATTATTTGTCTTTTTCATTGAGTTGACATTTGCAATGATGAGACAAAGGCAATGAGGGGTAAAACTGCTGGTGTCTTAACACAAATCAAGGCAGTAGCACAAAACTGTACTATACTAATGGTTGTTTGTCATGTGCTTATAGTCAAATAAATACAAAAACCTTCCAATTTTGCTTAAAACTATCCTTGGTGATGCAACAGAAATTATTAGTTTCTTTAAGTCTTGGTCCTGGAATGCACACCTCATTAATATTCTGTTGCACAAGATGCTACATACCAAAGCGTAATAGTTATGTTGAAGAAACATACATAGGAGATTTTATTTGAGTTGCGAGCTAGACTGGCAGCTTTTTTCATGGAACAACATTGTTACAACCGACAAACATGTTATTTAAAAAAAAAAAAAAAAAACTACTGGTATTTGCTGCCAATGAAAAATAAGCAAAAACTAGAATTTTGGAGAATTTGTTCCCACCACCTTGACAGCTTTCCAATACCTAAACACTTCTTTTGGTGTCCCTGATGATATTAATCGGTCTTATTTATATTGTATCATGAACTTGCTTAACAACTGGAAGGTGTATATAACTCAATAAGCCAATATTTTCCAAGTGACCAATGTATGATGTTTTAAAATCATACATGAGTAAAGATACATGCAAAGTCCAAGTAGATTCACAGGTTTTCATGCAACAGTGTACCAAAAATACAATGAATGGGTTTTAAATCCCACAGTGCTACTAATCTGTCAGAAACTACCACTTGTTGAGTTTTGTATCTTAACAAAGAATGTTGTTGTTAAGTACCGTGGAGTCGATTCCAACTCATAGCGACCCTGCACAGTTTCCAAGGCTGTAATTCTTTACAGGAGCAGAACGCCTCATCTTTCTCCCACGGAATCGCTGTAGTTTTGAACT
This sequence comes from Chrysochloris asiatica, assembly GCF_000296735.1. Taxonomy (NCBI): domain Eukaryota; kingdom Metazoa; phylum Chordata; class Mammalia; order Afrosoricida; family Chrysochloridae; genus Chrysochloris; species Chrysochloris asiatica. The sequence goes on from NW_006408524.1 coordinate 27,233,668, forward strand.
GCTGACCTTGAGGTTGGCAGCCCAACTGGTAACCACTATGCTACTAGAGCTTCTTTAACAAAGAATATCCACAATTATTTTTTTAAGTCTATAAAATAACTTTCTCTTTTCTAATTACAGATTTGTCTGAGGCCAAAAATTGTCATATACTTTAAGCAAGATAACACATCACAAGAGATTAAATGTAGAAGTAAACATGAGACTCTACCTGTTTTTAATTAAGCCAGACATGAAGGAAATTTGCCAAAATGTAAAACAATGCCTCTTCTCATCAAATTAATTTTTTTGAAAATATAATTCTTTTTATAAAAATGTTCATCTATGTTAACATGTAATATAATAGATAGTTTTAATTTCTACTATAGTAAATTTCCCAGGAGACCTGGTAGCATATTTGGGCTGCTAACTGCAGATTAGCAGTTCAAATTCACCAGCCAGTCCAAGGGAGAAAGATGAGTCTTTCTGCTCCTATAAAGACATACAGCCTTGGAAACCCCATATGAGTCAAAACCAATTCAAAGGCACACAATCACCACCACTATAGTAAATTTCAATAGACCCAACCAATAAAAGAAAAAAACTCTTAAGGATCCTAACAATTTTTAAAAGTATAAAAGGGATTTGAGACCAAAAATTTGAGAATAAACAATGTAGGAAAGGCGTCTCTACGTAGCTAAATATATTCACCTGCTAACAGAAAATTTGGAGGTTCAAGTCTACCCTGAGGCATGTTCAAAGAAAGGACTGGAAACCTACTTATGGAAAGTCAGCGACTGAAACCCTATGAAGCACAGCTGTACCCTAACAGACAGGTCCTGACTGTGAGTCAGAATCAACTTGATAGCAACTGACTTAAAGTAGGAAAACAGCTCATTATAGCATGTAATGCACACAAAGACATGCATAAAACGTATGTATGTTTTAGAAAGCTAAAGTATGAGGGGATACTAGGCTTGCAAAACGTATATTATGTGCATGCTATAGGAGTAAACATGACACCTGAATCCACAGCCTAACTGTATAAACTATTACCATTATAAATCCCTTCAAAATTTACTATCATAGAAATTAAAACATAAAATTTATAGCTATTTATTACACTATATGTTAATATAAGTAAACATTTTTATTTTAAAAATATATTTTCACCTGGTTGGCCAGCAGTGTGGCAAGACCTGGGCACTCTTGGGCTCAGAGTCAGTGACATAGCCACAGAGGACTAGAGTGGAGAGTGAAGCATCCAGCTGATAAGAAGAGAGGGCATATGCACAAGAACACCCACACTTGCAGATAATACCCACTTGACCTGGCTTCAATGACTGGATGATCAGAGCTCAACTAGAAGAAGAGGGGGAAAAAGTATTCTGATACAATTTGATGAACTTGAGCTACACCTATGGATGCAGTAGCTCAAAAGAGGGAACAAATCCTTACAGCAAGAATCATGCCACCCCCTCCATACACAGAGTAGACAGGGATGGGCAACTTGGACATTGGCTACCCAAAATGGGGGGGGGAGGGGATGCTACAAAGGCAAGAAGTGACTGGCTTAGAAGCTTTCAAGAGGGAACCTAGATCCAGAGGGCCTGGAGGAAGGTAGAATATTCTCTCCAGTGAGTAGTATCCAATCTGTCTAGGCAGGGCTGATGAAATGAAATGCAGACGGGTCTCTTGTGATATAATAGTGAATAATTGTTATCAGGACTGATTGTGAGGGTCGGAAATGTAAAGGTAGACGTTTTGTAGCAAGGAGGGGAGTGATTAACTTTCCAGTCTAGGAGCAGAGGTCCCTAGGACCATCAACGGAGAAGAGCAGAGAGCGGGACCCTACCCAGAGAAGCAGTGATGCCTGAGATGGAGGCAGAAACAATGATGTGGAGCAATGGAGCTGCTGGAGACTTTAGATCCAGAGAGGGAGAGGGACTGTGTGCTGAAGACTGTGGGGTGTGGGGGGCAGGCTTGCAGAGAATACCCTTTGGGTGGTTGATGATGCATAGAGGGGATTGTAACCATGACAATGAGACAATATATGATAGAATGAATGTAAAACTAATGTTCTCCCATGTAAACTATCACATAATTCACAATAAAACATTTAAATATATTTTTTTTTCAAAAAATTAATTTGAGAAGAGGCATTGATTTACATTTTTTTCAAATTTTCATGACTAGCTTAATAAAAAACAGGTTGTTGTTGTTAAGTGGCATTGAGCTGGTTCCAACTCACAGCAACCCTGTATAGGGTTTTCAAAGATCAGGTGGTGAGCTTGAACTGCCAACTTTATGGTGCAACCCAACCTTGTAGTTCAGAACATTAACCCACAGGACCATACCAGGACTCCAACGCTCTTTAGCACTGATGATAAATGCTCACAGAGTATACCACTCTACCTAAGCCTCAGCCCAAAGGTGCTCAGCTCCAACTCAGTGGGTCAGCAAACCTGGCTCCTCTAATGAAGTGCCTGGAGGCACCCCACTCCACAAGTGAGACTTCTGTCCAAGGTATAGTCTCATATTTACTTCAACATTTAATCTGTTGTGATACGTTATTTTGCTTAAAGTCTATAAACTGTACTTTGTTAGGTTCTAATGTACACCAATTTTCAGGAATGCAACTGCCATGTGAATCAATGGAAGATTCTATGTTGCTTGGTTTAAAACTTGACCAATAACTGTGGGCCTTTTCATAAAGTTGTGTCTCCACATGAGATTGCCAATGTAGGGCACTTGCATTGTCTGTCTTAGCCCTATGTTTTTTGTTTTGTTTTGTTTTTCAGTAAGGTACAAGCATCTCACTATTTTGTCTTTAGTGTAGTTGTGCCCAAGAATTTCCATATTGAAAGGCACATTGCTTTATTACCTACTTCTATTTTTTTTAAATATAATACAGTTAAGACATTTCATTGCTGTTTTAATTATGTATATAGGTAGTTTATATCATTTATTAATATCAATGATAATAAACAGAACAGTCCAAGTCTGTGTTATAAAAGGGAACATTGAATCTGATAGCAGTGAGAATCACTGGAGGTAGAGGCTGAAGTTAGAGATTTGGGATTACCTAGAAGTGATAGCTGAAGCTACAGGGAGGAGTAAGCTTATGGGATGCCTGGTTTAGAGTTCCATGCCTTCAAAAGTGATGGGGAAATATCCCTTGAGTAAAGAAATTGTCACAAAGGACATCACTCATAAAAAATTGCCCCAAGTTTTCCCATGTACCCTCCAGGCAAAAGGCCCTATCTCCTTGTCAATCTCAGACTATGGGCTCCAGTTTACCTTCCCAACTTTGGCTCATTTTGTCTTTTGCTTGCCCAGTTTAGATGTCTGGGTTTTCTTGTCTTTCCTGTTTACTTGACTCAGTAGATACTTTTGTCCATGCCCAAAACCCCTTTTGCTAACCACACTCTCTTAGATACCTAACTTTGCTAGCTTTTGGCTTAGGGTTCTGGGTCTTCTGCATAGGACTTTGACAACTCTAGAAAACCTTTTCTACCCGACTGTGGAAAGGACAGGGATCACAGAGGACAAGCATATAGAGAGAAATTGTGAAGCATGAACATTTTTGAGAAAACAAGAGGCTAAGTTCTTGGTACTTAGGTTCTCCCAGTCTCAGTTAAACCCTTTGTTCTCTCCCTCTCAGGAATTCTCAAATTCGTTCAACTTCACATTTTTATAAAATGGCAAAAGCATCTCACTCTGTTAGCCCATGCTTAAAATCCAGTTGTTTATTTATAGGACCATTTGTTGCTGAAATCTCTCCTTTAAAAAAAAAATTGCTTTTTCAGATGGTTTTCTACGATTTGCTAGAAGATGTTATTTTGGGATGAGGCATTTCAAACTCGCTCAAATCTGAGAGATAACTCAACAAAAATGAGGTCAATGTAAATGACTACCACAACGGGGGTGGGGGTGGGGGGACCTGTTAAATTAAATCCAGAGTAAGTACCAACACATCATGTGCTGAGAGTTACATGTGTCAAATGAAGGAGTGTTATGGGGATTAATGAGTCTGTTATTAAAAAACGCTTTGGGATTCTTGGATGGATGTCATTGTTGAAAGTGGGGGTAGGGCTGGCATTTACAGATTGTACTTACATCAAGGCCTTGTAACCGACTCTGGGGAAATACAGAGAAAGCCATAGAAGAACTTAAAACATATTTTTATTGATTGTTGTATCTTATGCTACATTTAGCAGTCCATATGCTTAATTCAGCAAAATGTGCAGGCAGATGCCACTGTGCACTTTTCAAAGTTCTACAAATAGTGGGAAAACTCATCTGAGAATTTTAACATGGTGTTGTAACCTATGAATGAAATGCTGTGGCAATAGCAAGAACTAATTCAGAGCCAATTTAATCCTGTGTCATAGGCAGATGTCAATGATGGGGAATGTCAGAGAATTCTCTGTTGGATGAATTACTTATCAAGATAGAACAGTGGCATGATTCCAGGCAGATTCCCTACACTGTTTTAATGCTGCCCTGGATGAAGAGAAAATCAGTCAATTGCTTAGGTGTTTCTAAGTGCCAGCAGGTCTCAAATAGGCTCCCAGGTGTCTGGATTTTTTTCATTTTTTCACTGGGAAGTTTGCACATTGTAAAATGTGCAGCTTTGTGACTGGTCAAAAGTTCCAGTCATCTCTCCTTGGAGGCCAACACCATCCATAAGCTCTCTGGGACTTCTCAGGGGCTGAGTCCTTTCTCACAATCTCCTGCTGGGGTTCAGCCCTCTCATCCTCATCAATCTAACCATATAGCCCAGTCCTTTTCCTGGATTTCCTCAAATCTGTTGACATAAAGCATTTGGAAATAGTGGCACATTTTCTTGGACACTTGGGGAAATAAATGGCATTACTTCACAGGAACTGAAACAATTAAAATGCAGTGGCAGATACTGTTCTTAAGACTCCCCCAATTACCCCAGGATCAAAACATTTCCCACTGGCTGCCTTTCTCTATCAGTTTCAGTCTCCTGAAAAGTCAGTGGGCCCCACGATCCTTCCTCGCGCCTGTCTCCCATCTCTGCTCTCTGCTCATTCAATTTCTGTTCAGATCCAATGCAAACCTGCTTAGCTATTTCTTTGTGATCTCCTTCCAGTCCATGCCCCTGCACTATTCTCCTCATCCATGACACAGCTTGTCAAGGTATCTCCTGACTCAACACATTCATTCAAGAAAGAAACAGAAATAATTCCGTTCCCAAACAAGGATTCTGTTGCCTTCCATGTGGAAGCCTAAATCACACTATACAAAAACTTAGAGCCTTTGGAGACACCGTGCAACTATGCCTGGAATCATAAGGCTGCCCTCCCAGCCACTTCCAGAGCAGAACTTGTCACTTCACTAACTGCTGCCTGTTTGCCATTCATGGATGATTCTTCAGAAGTGACACTATCCATACTGAACTCCATACTGTGTGTATTCCTTCCTAGTATTGTTGTTGTTGTTAAGTGCTATTGAGTCAATTCAACTAATAGCCACCCTGTATAAGGTTTCCAGGGAGCAGCTGATGGGTTTGAACTGCCAACCTTGTGGTTCAAACTGACCTTGTGTTCCAGTGCATTATTCTGCAGTGCCATACCAGGACTCCTTGCTAGCATTAACACACTTAAAATGTCAAGTCTTTCAACAATACACCTGATATCTCATAGCAAAAAATTACAGATCCCAGTACAAATTGCCCTTTGCCTAGTATGAAAGGGGAGTCCCTAGGTGATTGTTGTTGTTGTTTTCATTAAATGCTGTCAAGTCAGTTCCGACTCATAGTGGCCGTCTATACAGTTTTCAAGAAGCAGCTGGTGGATTTGAACTGGGCATCTTGTGGTTCATAGTCCAGTGCTGATCCTATAGTGCCACATCAGGAGTCCAAGTCATTAATTACAGCACCAAAAGTCCAAGTGATTAATTATATCACCAAAACTCCAACCAGAGGAGCCTCAGAAGAAAGCCCTGGTGATTTGCTTCCAAACAACCAATGAAAGTCTTTACTTGAAACAGTTCTACCATAACAGTAACTGATACCATTAATATTAATAGGAGAGGAATAGGTCCCTTAAATAAAGATAATAAGATAATTTTGTTCTTAATTTCAAAAAGTCACAACTTGTTACAATTAAATTGGATGTTTTCTTTTTAATAAGTAAAATATGTACAAGGTATAATAGTTAAAATTTACAAAAGTGAAAAGTGATTCTTCTTCCTTCTTTGGTTCCATCACTGGCTAGCTCCTTTTTTTCAGAAACAACTGCAGGTAACAGTGTCTTCTGAACTCTCCCAGAGATTTTTTGTGTGCATCTACTAAACTCAGTAACAACTAACAACAGCATATAGTCTGTTTAATTTTTCCTTAGCTTGTATCCACTCTATTTTTCTATTTTGTTTTTCTTGTTTGACAATACATCTTGGAGATCATTCCACATTATAGATATAGAGATTCCTCAATATTTGCATTGGCTGTATAATTTTTCGTACTGTGAATACATCATAAATTATTTAACCACTGATGAACACTGAAATGATTTCCAGTGTTTAATCCTGCAATGGATACCCTATAAATATGCTATTTAGTACATGTGCAATATACCTATAGGATAAATACCTTGAAGTGAACCTCTTCAGTTAAATTTCATATACATTTTACTTTTACTAGATAGTGGCCTCCATTGTTGTGGTTGTTAAATGTAATGCATAGCAACCCAGTATAGGGTTTCCAAGACTGTACATCTTGGCAGAAGCAGAAAGCCTCATCTTTCTCCTGTGGAGCAGCTGGTGGGCTCAAACCACCGACCTTGTGGTTCACAGTCCAATGGTTATCCTATAGAGCCACCGCACATAAGATGTTAGTGTTGGTATTAACGAGTTGCTTCCAATTCATAGCAATCCTGTACAGGATTCCCAAGGAGCACTCCCCTATAGAGACACATTAATTTGCTCTCCCAGGAATGTATAAAAAAGCCAAGAACTTATCTGTGTCTTAAGAGATGGGTAAGAGTTGTGATGGTCATGTGCTGTCAAGCTATCTGACTCATAGCAACTCTGCATAAGATTTGTTTCCAAGGCTGTAATTCTTTACAAGAGAAGAAATACCCCTCCTTCTCCCATGGAGCAGCTGGAACACTCAAACTGCTCACCTTTCAGTTAGCATCCCAATGCATAACCCACTATACTACCAGGGTTCCTTGGGACAAGAGTTGTATTCCATATAAAAGGGAGAGAATTTTATTAAGGCAAAATGGCTCTTTCCTATTCTGTATGCTCCTTGAGGACAACAATTACATCGTTCATCATGTAATCCAGTCCCTATCACAGGCCCCAGCATTTATACAAAGATTTGATAGTAAATAAATGCTGTTGTAAGGGTTCAGAGTTAAGAGCTAAACTTAGGTTGTGTATATACAACATGGAGAAGTGGCAAGAGGTTAAAGCATAAATTGCTTTTCTTCTGACATCCCCTAAAAGATACTTTGTGGCTCTAACCACTCTTAGACACAATAAGTAGAGAAAATGTGGTAAAATATGCCTTAGGTTTTATAGTCTTCAGTGGGAAAATATTGATCACATCATCCAAGAAAGAACATTAACTTTTGCTTTTTTTCCAAGCACTGGACATTAGTTTTGTCAATATGTAGCTATTGCATCAGGATGTTATAAGGCTAGTCTAACAGTCTTGGCTGCCCTTACTAAGCTGTTGTTAAGTGTCGTCATGTCAGATTCTACTCATAGTGACCCCGTACAGAGTTTCCAAGGAGCAGCTGGTAGGTTTGAACAGCTGACCTAGAAGTTAGCAGTCCAATGCTAGTCCTACACCACCACATCAGTCCAATTCCTAGAGCTGCCTCACAGGCCAGCTATCTATCCTAATTATCAGTTTGAGAGAAATGATCCTGTAGGCCATTCTGTGGTCAACCAAATTTGAGTGTATGGAGCCAACCCAAGACTAAATTGTTGTTGTGAAGTGCCATCAAGTCAGTGCCAACTCATAGAGACCCTGTATAGGGTTTCCGAGAGAAGCTGGTGGGTTTGAACCACCAACCTTGTGATTCAAGCCAATTTTGTGGTTCAGTGCAATATCCCACAGCACCACACCAGGACTCCAACCCAAGACTAAAAAGGGATGGGATTAATGGAATTAGCTATTAGTTTAACAATCCAATAAAATCTAGTAATTATTATGAAGTAGATAAAATGATGGCATAAAGATTCATATATATATATATATATACACACACACATAAAGGTATAGATGTACTTCATGAAATGCTACAACTTATTGGGCACTGTCTGTTCCTGTAAACTTCGTAACTTTTGTTGTTGTTGCTAAGTGCTGTTGAGTCGATTCTGACCCATAGTGACCCTGTATAGGGTTTCCAAAAAGCAGCTGGTGAGCTGGAACCACCAACCTTGCAGTTCAAATGACTTTGCAGTCTGATACATTAACCCACAGCTCCACAGTGTGGTGGTTATGTGCCGTGGAGTCAGTTCTGACTCGCAGCAACCCTGTACAGGGTTTCTGAGGCTATAAATCTTTACAGGAGCAAAAAGCCTCATCTTTCTCCCACAGAACAGCTGGTAGTTTTGAACTGCTGACCTTGAGGTTCGCATCCCGATTCATAACCACTATGCAACCACAGCTCCACACTAGGAGTAGGTAATAGCATTCTCACTTTACAGATAAGGAACCAAAGTCTCAATACAAGGGTAAGTCAAAAAGTATTGCTGATTGGAATACCTAAAAGGGGTTCTACAACTTGCCCAGTGAAATAGGCCTCATGCAAAGGCTTTACAGAGTATAGGACCTTAGGTGGAATCCTGAGTCCCATCCACAACCTTGTGAGGTGAGACATTCCCACTAGAAAGGACAAGCAGAC
>NW_006408524.1:27245838-27247367 GCF_000296735.1 Chrysochloris asiatica
GTCCTTATCTAGCAATTACTCTCCCCTGGTGACATGTCCAAAGTAATTGAAGTGCAAGTTTCACCATCCTCCCTTCTAAGAGTTTTCTGGGTTATAGTTCTTTTAAGACTGAAAATACGTCCTTGATTATATCACACTTGAATTTAGAGATCATCTCAAGAACCAATTCGATTAATTAGACACTAACAACTGAAGCCCAGAGGAGCTATGGGATGACATGAAGAACTTATACATGAAGAAAGTCAAACGTCATTAAAAAGACAGGAAAGAAAGAAAGAAAAGACAAAAATGAACACAGAAAAGACTCTGAAACTTGCTCTTGAATGTAGAGAAACTAAAGTGACTGAAATAAATGAGGAAGCAGAGAACTGAATAGAAAATTTCAAAGAGCATCTAGAGAAGATAAAGTCAAGTATTATAATGTGCAAAGACCTGGAGTTAGAAAACCAGAGGGAAGAACACGCTCAGCATTTCTCAAGCTGAAAGAACTGAAGAAAAAATTCAAGCCTCCAATTGGAATACTGAAGGACTCATGGGCAAAATATTGAATGATGCAGAAAACATCAAAAGAAGATGGAAGAAATACACAGAGTCACTATACCAGAAAGAAATGGTCAATGTTGAACTATTTCAAGAGGTATCATATGATCAAGAGCCAATGGTACAGAAAGAAGAAATCCAAGCTACACTGAGACATTTGTGAAAAGTCAAGGCTCCAGGAATGGTATCTTAGGCTGAGTTTTCTAGAGAGGCAAAACCAGTGAAACATATATATATATATATATAAGGAGTCCTGGTGTGGCATTGTGGGTTAGTGCGCCAGACTGCAAAGCCATTTGACTGCAAGGTAGGTGGTTCAAGCTCACCAGCTACTCCTTGGAAACCCTATACAGGGTCGCTATGGGTCACAATTGACTCAATGGCAATTAACAACAACTATATATTGCAAGGTCGGCAGTTCAAGCTCACTAGCTGCTCCTCGGAAACCCTATATAGGGTTGCTATGGGTCGGAATTGACTCAATGGCACTTGACAACAACTATATATATATATGGAGAAGTTTATTATCAAGGAAATGGTTTACAATTGAAGAGATCCAGGTCCCCAGAGAAAGAGAGAGTCTTTCCTGTGTGTCCATTATATTGAGAGCAGGTCACATGCTATTGAGAGCAGGTCACACGCTCAAGGAAGTATCCCATTAATTGATTGGCTGTTCATAGATACTCATCATAGAATTAACTATGCCTGTATTAGATTTCATTACCATGGGAATAAGCACATTTCAACTGCTAAACCTCTATAAATCCTGACCTACTCAAGTTGGTACAGAACCCTAACCATTAAAAATGGACAGAATAAGCCCACCATGTAAATCAACTGTCTAGGGATAGTAGTCTCGCTCATATGATCCAAGAGTCAATAGACAAAGGTTTACAAAACAGACTAAATGCTTTAGAGAAAGGAAGATCGCTTAAGGGAAATAAGACCCAATATATCCAGATTACACTCCCAGCTAAGGTTATTCATGG
>NW_006408524.1:27247467-27257780 GCF_000296735.1 Chrysochloris asiatica
GACTGTCACAATTGTAAAGGTAGAAGTTTTGTAACAAAAATAGGGGAGTGGTTAGTCTTAAAGTCCAGAAACAGAGAACCCTAGGACCATCAAGAGAGGAATGCACAAGCAGAGTGAGGGACCTTATCCAGAGAAGCAGCAGCACCAGTGATGGAGGCAGAGATGGGGGTAGGGAGAGGGGGAGCGGCTGACGACTCTAGATTCATGGACTAAGAAGAGAAGGACTAAGAAAGGGTGACCAGGAGCAGACTTGCAGAATGTGCCCTTTGGAGATGTAAATTATTATATATGCCTGAGTGGGTTTTTTTGTTTGTGTGTTTTTTAAAAAAACTAAAGTGGATAGAGAGAAATACTGTTAACTGATAGTACATGGAGGGGATTATAATCAATGTAATTAAGCAAGGTATATGATTTATTGAATGTAAAACGAATGATATGCCCTATAAACTTTCACTCAATCCACAATAAAAATCTTAAATAAAAAATTTAAGAAGTATTGCTACAAAATCATAGAAACCATTATTAAACAAAAATACCAAAATATAATGCCATTCCATCTCCATATGTCCTCGATCTAGGTCTATACACTTTTGAAGGTGGTGTTTCTACCTCTCTAACCCTGGTGTGGCTCTGTGGGTTAATGTGCTGGACTGTAAAGTCAGTTTGAATGGCAAGGTCAGAGGTTCAAGCTCACCAGCTGCTCCTCGGAAACCCTATATAGGATAACCATGGGTCAGAACCAACTCATCAGCACTTACCAACATAACAACAACAACCCCTCCCATAAAGGAGCCTTGATGGCTCTGTAGGTTAGGAATTGTTCAAACTGTAGTTCAAACTCATCACCTGCTGCTTAGACGAAATCTCCCATGAAGATTCACAGTCTCAGAAACCTTGTACAGAGTTACTATGAGTAGGAATAGACTTGATGGCAGTGGGTAGGCCTTCCTCGAAGAAGTCTACACTTATCGATTTACACAATGTAAAAACGGCAGTTTTGTCATCCTTGAGAGACTCAAATCATGTTTCTTTTAAAGACTCTTTGAGTTTGGGGAACCAAAAAAATGTCTAAGGGGCCAAGACAAGGGCTGTAGGGTAAATGGGGCAAGGTTTCCCAACGAAATTCTCATAGGACAGTCCTTGCTAGCCTTGGAGAATTCGTAGGTACATTGTCATGCTGGGGGAAAAAATCCTTGGCAAAACTTTCCTGGCCTTTTTCTCACCAAGGCAGTTTTCAATTTTCTTAAATCTTCTTCCTAATAAATTGCCAAGATTATCCTAGATTAGCTAACAAGATTGCCTCTTTGGAATCCCACAAAATCTTCTGAGCTGACTTCTCTGTCTTGAATTTAACTGGCCCAGCAGATCCTGTCAAAAACCCCTGCTTTGATGGGACTTTGCTATCTGGATTATATTGATAAATACAAGGCTTATTCCTGGTTACTACTTGTTCCATAAAATCATCTTCATTAGCTTCTATCTTGCTTAAAAGACTGATGGAAAGACCAGCTCTTTGAGCTAGCAGATCTTCATCCAACAATTTTGGCACCTATTGAATCAAAAGCTTGCTGAGGACAAGATGTTCAACTAAAGTTAGAAACACCAAATCATGTGAGGTATCAACTTCAGTAACTAACACATCAATGGTAATTCTGTGGTCTTCTCCCACCAGTTTCTGGATGTCAGCTACAGTTCATTTATTCATTGAGGTTGACAGTCTCCCTTGTCTTAGCTCATCTTTGAGGTCTTTCCAACCTCCCTTAAAAGATTTGGTCCATCTAAACAGTTTTGTTTTCTATGGGGCAGCATTTCCATAAACTTGTTGCAAAATGTAAAGGATCTGGGAAGATGTCCACTTGAGTTTTGTTAAAAATTTGGTATTAGCCATAGCTTCACGTATATTTATTTTCTATGGCACCAAAAGTATCCTTTTGTTTTGAAGGCACCCTAATAAGACTAAGACAAGTGTACTACTGAGAGAACTTGTCTGCAATCATCCAATGATCTCAAACATATTTAAAGATTTTGTTTGGAATAATCCCATGTATGTATGGACTGAAACCCTGACAACAATACTTTTGGATTTACTCTCCTAGATTACTTCACTCTTCTATGGTCATTCAGCTAATAATGAAGCAGGAATTCCAACCCAGGTATATAAGGTCCTAAACCCATATTTGTGTTATATCATGAATGTGAATTTCAAGTATGAATTAATGCCATAGGCCATCCACCATTCATACTATTATTCTTTCTTCAGCCTGTCACTAAGTCAGTGAAATGACAGTGTTTATGGCATGCAATTAAATCTCTGTCTCACTCACATGCCAGATAACTCCTTTAAGTAAGCAATATTATACTGTTTCCATACAGAATAGGTTATGCTTCAGATCTAGTAATGACATGACTTTCTTTCCAGAACATATCTTATCACCCTGGGCATTAGGGATACTTCAGTATTTAGACTCTACTTCCAACAGTGAGTTTCCTGCAACATTCTTTTTTGATTCTTATATTTTTTTAGTACCTGGCTCATTAGAGAGACAACTAGTCATTTTAAAACCAAATTGAGTTTGAATACATTTCCTTGACGCATCTGTTTTGTTAAATGTATCCCATGAAGCCAACATTAAAAGCAAATGTCATTAAGAGGGCATAAGGTAAGCTCATTTGCTTGACCAAATTGTATAACACAATGAATTAATATGGTAATATGCCTTTGGAGACCAGCAGCAGATAATAGAGGTGAACAGAGGAGCTCCAGCCTGGTTTTGGAAAAGCAAAAGCAATTCATCATTATGCTGTAACAATATAGGAAAACATTTCTCATTTCCCACTTGCCTGCCCCCAATTCTGAAAACCTTTGGTTGTACTTTTTGAACACTGCCCTGACCAGTGCAACTTTTCCCATACAATCTGCTGCATTTTTGCTACCAAAATAACAAACACATCTCTTTTTTGTATTTTCAAACAGTAGTAAATAAGGGGTGATTTCCATTGTAAGTGAGAGTTGATGGGGCATGAAGCAAAAGAACCCTTGCCCTCCCACCCTGCAGAACAAGTAGCAAACACTTCAAACAAACAGAAGGCAAAGGCAGCAAGCAAGATCTGTGCAGGTAGAACAGAGATTCCATAAAAGATATCAGCTGTCCTTCTATCTCGAGGTAAACACTGGAAACAATGTGCTGTGTAAACTGACAGTCCTTTCCTGGACTCAGTCCTCCTATTAGTAGTTCTAACCCGCCAGGAAGAACCTAATTAAACTTTATTGTCTCTGGCCTCTTGGGGGAAAGGCTATCTAAACAATGTTTTCCCCTGACTATAAAATTATACATGCTCATTATAGAAAATTCTAGAAAACACAGAAAAGCATTTAGGAGAAAATGCAAATCATCTATAATACCAACTCTCAGAGATATTACTATGGTATATTATGTCTAATTTACATATCATTAAATAGTTTTCAAAAATAAAATTTTAGTTACTATATAAAATGGTTTAACATACTTCTAAAATTGAACATTTCAGATTTTTTTTTCTTTTGCAATTACAAATGAATAAAAACATCTTAATTTCTTTAACAATAACAACAAAACAATTGCTATCAAATCAATGGCGCCTCATGGTAATTCCATGTGTGTGTCAAAGTAGAACTTTCCTCCAGAGTGCATTTAATCACTGGCTTTTCAGAAGACAATCTCCAGGTCTTTGTTCTAACGTGCTTGTGTGATCTCAAACATCCAACCTTTTGTTTAAATAATCATTTTTTGCCACTCAAGGACACTTCAGTTTCTTTTAAGCTCTGTTCCTAGAAGTCGAATTCCTGGGCCAGCGGTGTGAATAATCATAGAGTTCTTATGATAAATCTACCAGATACCTTTCCATTCTCATCTAACTTTACTTCTGAGTAATATTCAACACCACTGACTACTCCTCCTTTTCTGAATTCATTTCTTCTTTGTTCAGTGATACCAAGTTTTCCCCAATTCCTACCATCCCTTTGTGTGCTCCCTTCCTCTATATTATCGTAAATACTGAGGCTCCTTAAGTTTCTATCCTTAGCCCCCTTCTCTCTGTGTGCTTTCTCTACATGAGTGCATCTACTCTCAAGGCCTTACTTACCATTTCTTCCCCAAATCCCCAGTTCTCATATATGCCTCAACCTCTTTTCCAAACTCCCAGACATATAGCCAACTTGGCTTCCTTCTTCAGTGTTTCACAGGCATTTCAAACCCGTGATCTTACAGCTTCTGGTTTGGGCAGCAGCAGAGACAGCCAGGTAGGAGAGGGTTCGTGGGGAAGGGATTGAAAACCCAGCAAAGCTGCGCTCAGGAACACCACCAGAGCTTTGGATCTACCATAAGATCCAGGACGTCAGTTTCCCACATGCGCAAGTGAAAAAATCACAATATAAAGGAAAATACTATGAGTTAGGGATTGCTGGAGTTGGGACTCACTCTGCAGCCACCCCACCCAGGTGGAGTTCAGAAGGTAGGGCTACAGCCAGATGGGCACAGGGAACTGGTGCAAAAAGCAGTGCAGTAACATTTGCAAAAGGAGATAAGGGGGATTCTACATATTTTTTCCTCCTCTTCCCTGTCGCACCTTCTTTGCCCAGACCAGATACCTTCAGGCAAGTGGGTGCTCACCCCAACGTTACCCAAGAAGAGACAGCAATCATGGTCATATAGCCAAGCTACATGCATATCCCAACTTAAGAATTATTGGCATTCTGGAACAGGAAGAATCAGAGAAATCCACAGAGGAGATAGTTGAAGAGCTTCTGAAAGAAAATTTCTCTAACATCTTGAAAGGTGAGAAGATAAACATTCAAGAAGCCAAACATACCCCAGGAAGGATAGACCCCAAAAGAAAATCACCCAGACATATAATAATCAAGCTCTCCAAAATCAAAGACAAGGAGAGAATCCTAAAAGCAGCTAGGGAAAAGTGTCACAAAGGCAAGCAAATCAGATTAAGCTCTGACTATTCAGCACAAACCATGCAGAAAAGAAGTTAATGGGGAGATATATACAAAACCCTAAAAGAAAAAAACTGCCAATCAAGAATCATATATCCAGCAAAACTATCAATCAAATACAATGTTGCAATAAAAATATTCCAGGATAAACAGAACCTAAGAAATTTTGTCAAAACCATTCCAGCACTTCAAAACATCCTAAAGGGAGTTCTTTGGACTAAAAACCAACAAGAACAGACAACAACCAGAAATTGACAGGTGTGGCAACACCACCTGGACTCAGTTGACAGATAGCAGAGTTCAGTACAGAACAAAACTACAACAATGAATTCAAAGGAGTTGGGAGGTCAACCGAAGATCAAAATAATATCAATGTCAAAGAAGGGATAAATGTAGGAACAAAGATCCAGGTGGTGAGGACGTCAGGTAGATTAGAGGATACAATAGATCTCTTAAATGGAGAGAAAAGTTAATAGACTATAAGGTGACCTCAAAGAAAGTTAATATTTCACAACATACCATGAAAATGAACTTCCAAGTAGAATAAGCAAACATGAAAACTAAGAAGAAACCAACAAGATGTAGCACAAAAAACACAAACTCAACACAAGAAGGCATGCAGAACAAAGAAACGAACAGCACTACCAATAAATTAATATAATGGCAGCAATTAATTCATACCTATCAATAATTACATTGAATGTCAAACCTGTGATCTTCCCACACTAGCTTTATTCTCCCTAGTCCCTGATTGAGCAGAACAATAAATAGTAGTGATGATGTTGCTGTTAAGTGCCTTCGAATCAGTTCTGACTTACAGTGACACTGTATAGGGTTTACAAGTAGCAGCTGGTGAATTTGAACCACCGATCTTGTGGTTCAAACTGACCTTGGAATCCAGTACTTTATCTAACAGCACCACACCAGGACTCCATGGTGATAGTTATTTTCTTGGCCTTAATTTTAATGGGGACGATCATAGAAGAATTGATGCATTTGAGTTATGGTGTTGGAGGAGAATATTGAAAGTGCCATGGGATGCCAAAAGAACAAACAGATCTGTGTTGGAAGAAGTGCAGCCAGAGTGTGCTCCTTGGAGGCCAGGATGGCCAGACTTCATCTCTCATTACTTTGGACATATTGTCAGGAGGGACCAGTCACTGGAGAGGGATATCATGTTTGGTAAGATGGAGGGTCATCAGAGAAAAAGAGGAAGACCCCCAGTGAGATGGACTGGCAAAGTGGCAGCATCGATGGACTCAAGCATGGCAACAATTGTGAGGTTAGTCCAGGACCAGGCAGTGTTTCCTTCTGTTGTACATAGGGTCACTATAAGTTGGTACCGACTCGATGGCACTTAACAACAACAGCAATTTTAATGGGAATGCTTATGTAGCCCATTTGACAGCAGGACAGCATGTTGTTTCAGACAGAAATATTGATCATATCATGTAAGACTGTGTTAAGGAACCTTCACTTTTAATACTGGACCCACCATTTTGTCTACACTGTGTTAATCCTACTATGTGTCCTGGACCTGTGCCTTTGTCCTTTCATTTGTCTTTGCTTTTGATGCTAAAATGACCCAATTCATAATGAATACTATAAAACTACGATAGACAAAACTAAATAAAATCTTCTATACAGGATCACATCTTGTTAAAGACACTGAAAAATGGCAAATTCAGGATATAAGAGCTGTATAAAAATAAAAACAAAAGCAACAAATGGCTAAAATACACAAAATAAGTATCATGTGGCTTAAAATTGGGAAAAAAAATTCATTCTCCTTAGACTTGGTAAAAAATAATAAGGGCCACAAAAGAAAATTCCCAAAGTTAGAAATTGTTATCTGTAAGATTTTATGTGGAGAAGAAAGAGAAAGAGAGAGAGAAAGAAAGAGAGAAAGAGAGAAAGAGAGAGAGAAAGAAAGAGAGAAAGAGAGAAAGAGAGAAAGAGAGAGAGAAAGAAAGAAAGAAAGAAAGAAAGAAAGAAAGAAAGAAAGAAAGAAAGAAAGAAAGAAAGAAAAGAAAACTAAATAATGATTCAAACCGTTGTTGAGCTCAGTGAAAATGATTTCAGAAAAATTTAAATGGAAACGGCAAACATTGAGCAGGGAATTAGACCTCATCAGTGGAATCTTCATGGAATAAAAGATAAATAATTTTCTCTGAAGAAATTTCATATATTGAGTGTAAGGGCTTCTGTTTCTCTCGTTCCACAAGCTTTACACTGAATTCAGCAACTGAACTGTATTCCTCTGACTACAGCTCAAAGTAAAACTGGGTCGCAAGGTCCCCCCAGACACAAGATTCCAAGCGGAGCTCCAGAGACTAGGACAGAGCAGACCTCCACATCATCCATGCTTTTGGCAGAACCTTCACACACTCTTTTCCTGAGTATCCAAGTGAAGTCTACTGTGAAGAAGACCTTGAAATTGAAGGCTTTCAAAGCATCAAGACTGGAAAGCATCTGCTTTCGTTGTCCTCAACCAGAGGCCAAGCAGCCACAAAAATAAACGTCTACCTAGCGTTGTCTACACACTAAATAAATAGTAGCTGTTCTGCTAGTTCTTCTAAAGTGCTACTAAATTAATTCGAGTATTTTCTCACTATATGCCTTGTGAATCAACTGATTCTTAAAGTCCAAATATCATCGTTTGTGAGTACAGGAGGTCTTTTGAAAATTAAATGAGGTCTTTACAATCAAAATTCTGTGTCTGTTTCAGTCCAGTCCCTTTTTTTCCCAGATGAGGACCAGGTAAGTGAAGTGATTTGCCCAGCATCAGCTGGTTAATTAACAACAGAGTTGCATCTAAACAGTCACTCCCTCAGTTACACAGGACTCCCAAACCACGGGGAAAGGATTTCTCGGCTCTCATCCAGCGATGGTCAGAGCCTTCCCAATCTCTGCCTAAAGTTCGTCATAGAATGTAAGCCACCCTCGGTTCAGTCGTTGTGTCTGGTGGTGGTGTTTTGTACTGTCAACCCTGTACGAGATTTCTAAGGCTGTCCATCTTTAAGGGAGCAGAAAGCCTCATTTTTGTGTAGCAGCTGCAGAAAGCCTCAAGTTCTGTGGAACCGCTGATGAGTTCAAGCTTCTGACCTTGTCGTTAATAGTCCAGTGCTTATCTTTCGGTACCCAACAATAACCCTCATTTCAGTGTTACAAAGATGAGAAACAACACTGAAAAATTTGGAAAAGCTCCTAACAACAAGTGTGATAGGTGTGGCGCTGTGGGTTAATGCCCCAGACTGCAAAGCCATTTGAACTGCAAGGTCAGCAGTTCAAGCTCACCAGCTGCTCCTCAAAAACCCTATACAGGACGACTATGGGTTGAAACTGACTCGACAGCATTTTACAACAACAATAACAGTGTGATAGGTAACAAATATTAAATAATCTGAAACACATTACTTGTTAAAAATATTTTCATATTAACTTGAAGGTTGAATTGACTTAGCAATATCTTCAAAGAAATGAAAATTAGGGGTACTATTATTTTCATGCTTGGAAATAGTGAGCAGGGGTGTGAACAACTTTTTCCTTTCTTAGCTGTTTTCAAACTATTCTTCATCTAAACACAACATCTTTGACTGACTTTAATTATGAGAGTTACTTTCTAGAAAGGTAACCACTGCTTCTTGCATAAGAACTTAACAACCTGAAGTTCATAACCTGTTGAAGACTGGCAGAGTCAGTTGTGGCTAGACCAGTAGCATCAGGACATCTGACAGGACACTAGGTTGTTTGTGTCAAAAATCATATAGAATTCTAGTTTATTTTTAAGCTCACCTTCTCCATCTAATCAAGATACCAATGTAGATCATAGAAATTACTTCCTTCCTTTTTTAGTAGAGACAAATATCAACCCAGCTTCTCTGCCAGTTATAAAATAATCAGACAGACCAATATATTTTTGAAGACCATACTCAGTGATAGTTGTGTTTGAAGATAAAGCTTTAATGTACCATTGATTATAAATAGTGCAATAATTCAAGCATTAACCTTCCTTCTTCCATTGTTTGACCCCAAAATGTTGAGTATAAATATGTAATACTTCTTTTGGAGAAATGAGATTTCAGGAAGCAGAATTGCTTTATGGTCAAACTAAAGCCTATTTAATAAAAAGCCTTTAATAAAGCTGTGGTTTCAAACCAGTTCAAAGCAATGACATATGATAAATGTTCTGTTTTAAACGTGCCCCTTATAATCAAATCATAAAGAATAATCAACCCCGTGCTCACATTATTCCTGTGTCCACCATTTACATTTTGGGTTCAACCCCATGTTGTAACTCAGAGCAGATAAGACTCCACACATGAAAATGAAAACTGTGTTGCTTTCTTCAGCGGGAGAAGGGCAACTGCTTCTGTTCACATTGTAGGCACATGCATGAGCACATAAGCGCATACACGAATGTATGCACACAGGCACACTCACACAAATATTCCCACTCACACAAACATACACATGCCTGCTCACCAAACATACGTGTGCGCACTCACACCTCCATACACACACTCACACAAACATACTACACTCGCAGTAAAACACATGTGTATTTCTGAAGTGACTGTAGGAGCTCATTTTAAGTAGAAGCGTCAGAAGGACATATTGCAGTAGACATCCATTCTTAGGTCAACACTCCCTATCTTCCATCTTAAATAGTTTAAAGATTCTAATTTCTGAAGTCAACTGTGAATACTAGCTCAAGCTTCATCTTAAAGGAAAACATTTGCTAAATTCCTGAATAAATCAAGTTTGCATACATTTTAGTGATTTGACATCACTCAGATGAGGGTTACATCAAAGTCAGAAGTTGGAACAGATTGTTGTTGTTGTTTTTAGGCACCATCGAGTCCATACTGACTCATAGCGACCTTATGCACAACAGAATGAAACACTGTCTGATCCTGGGCCAACCTCACTATTGTTGCCACGCTTGAGCCCATTGATGCTGCCACTTTGCCAGTCCATCTCTGACCCTGGGGGTCTTCCTCTTTTTCTCTGACCCTCCACCATACCAAACATGATATCCTTCACCAGCAACTTGTCGCTCCTGATAATATGTCCGAAGTATGAGAGACAAAGTTTGACCATCTTGGCCTCCAAGGAGCACTCTGGCTTCACTTCTTCCAGCAGAGATCTGTTGGTTTTTTGGTAGCCCATGGCACTTTCAATAATCTCCTCCAACACCATAACTCAAAATCATCAATTCTTCTATGGTCTTCCTTATTCACTGTTCAGTTTTCGCATGCATATGAGGTTATTGAAAATATCATGGCTTGGGTCAGGCACACCTTAGTCCTCAAGCTGACATCTTTGCTCT
>NW_006408524.1:27262758-27268136 GCF_000296735.1 Chrysochloris asiatica
ATGATATATGGAGGGGATAATAATCAATGTAATGAAACAAGCTATATGAATGGTTGAGTGTGAAGCGGATGATGTGCCCTGTAAACTTTCACTCAATCCAAAATAAAAACATTTAATTAAAAAAAAAATGGACAGAATAAAAACTGAAACGTTTTGGCAAACTGATACAACACTGGAGGCCCTCACTTATCTATGCCAAGAAATTGGAAAGATAGCTACTTGGACAATTTTGCGGAAAAATCCATATCTGCACCATATATGGTAATATCACTGTACCAAAAGTGATAATATCCACTTTTCATTGAGTCTCCATTCCAAAAAAGGTGACTCAATGAAAAGTGGATATTATCAGACAATATCATTAATATCACATGCAAGTAAAATTTTGCTGAAGATATATCAAAAACAGTTGCAGCAATACATCCATAGGGAGCTGCCAGAAATTCAAGTCAGTTTCAGAAGAGGACGTGGAACTTGGGGGTGTCGTTGCTGATGTCAGAAGGGAAATGGCTGAAAGTAGAAAATACGAGAAAAATGTTCACTTGTGCTCTAATGACTATGTAGAGTCATTCGACTGTGTAGAACACAACAGACTGTGGATAACATTGTGAAGAATGGGTATTCTAGAACACTTAATTGTGCTGTGAGGAACCTGTACATAGGCCAAGAGATAGTCATTCAAATAGAACAAGGGAGTACTGAATGGTTTAAAATTAGGAAAGGTGTGCTCCAGGGCTGTATCTTTTCATCATACTGATTCACTCTGTATGCTGAGCAAATAATCTGAGAAACTGGATTATCTGAAGAAGTATGTGACATCCAGATTGAAGGAAGACTCATTAACAACCTGCAGTATGTAAATGATACGACCTTGATAGCTGAAAGCTAAGAGGACTTGAAATACTTACTGATTAAGATCAAAGACTACAACCTTCAGTATGGATTGCACCTCAATGATAAAACAAACAGTCCTCACAACTGGACCACTGAATAACATCATGTTAAATGGAGAAAATATAGAAGTTTTCAAAGACTTCAATTTGCATGGATCCACAATGAAATGAAATGTACAATGAAAATGGAAGAAGCAGTGAAGAAATCAAATGACATATTACATTAGATAAATCTGCTATGAAAGACCTCTTTCAAGTGTTAAACACTTCTTTCAAGTGTTAAAGAACAAAGATGTAAATTTAAGGACAAAGAGAGCCTGACCCAAGCCACACTATTTTCAATTGCCCCATATGCATGTGAAAGTTGAACAATGAATATAGAAGACAGAAGAAGAATCAATGCATTTGAATTATGGTGTTGGCTAAGAATATTGGCAGTACCATGGACTGCCAAGAAGAATAAACAAATCTGTCTTGGAAGAAATACAACCAAATGTTCCTTAGAAGTGAGGACTCCTAAGGGCCTCATTTCAAGTACTTTGGACATGTAGTCAGGAGAGACCAGTCCCTGAGGCCAGACATCATGGTTGGAAAACTGAAGAGTCAGCGAAAAAGAGGAAACCCCCCCCCCCCCCAGCAAGATGGATTGACAAAGTGGCAACAACAATGGGCTCAAACATAACAGTAATTGTGAGACTGGTGCAGGCCTGGACAGTGTTTTGTTCTGCTGTGCATAGGGTCTCTATGAGTCAGAACCACACCTAACAGCAACAAGACTGATTTATTCAATTTTATGACAATCCATGGTAGAGTCTATACTAGGAATTTGGAAAATGACTCTTCAGCCACTTTTTCTGTTAAAAGCATCTCACTCTCATCAGACCCCATAAACACTGTCAATATTTCCCATTAATAAATTCTCCAGGCACTTAGTTTTGATCCAGTTCATCTCTGGTCGCAAAAGTGATTCTGGCAAAACTGAGCCTTGAACCGCATATTCAAACCTTCCAGGCTAGCGAACACCAAAGGGCTACCTGCACTCACCCCACCCCAGATATCCCTCATCTCTGCTTTCAACCATAGCGGCTCCATGCCTATCAGTTTGCCAGAGATAGTTTTGTACAAAAAGAAAGCTTTGTTTGTTTAAAGGAACAATACTGCTGATTAAAAAAAATGTTTAGGCTGAAAAATGACTGACTGAGAGAATATGATGAGGTCTAGGTGCCCACCCTCAGAAAGGTAGCTCTCTGGGAGAATGGATAAGTTTCAGGGACGGTGTTTTCAGTTCAATGTTAAGTAAGATAGGATCACAGGAAGCTAGTGTCTGGGAATCTGTAGACCACATCGCATCAGAAATCTTGTGACCTTCCGTCTGTTCAAACCTGAAGTGATGAACTTAAAATGACTCAACCTTTGGAAGTCTAGCCATGGACTGAAGCAGACCATCTTGGTTTTTCAGGCCATGCAGAACCCTTCTAAACCATTCCAGCAGACTGGAAAAGCCTACAAACTGTTCATTGGTTTGCAAATATCTCTAACTCTCCTCCCATCCAAAGTGAATTTTATGTAATATAGCAATTCATGGAGATTGCAAACTGGACAAGACTTATTTTATTTTCTTCTCCTTCTCTCATCTCCTCCCTTTTCCTTCCTTCTTCTATTTCCTTGATTCCTTCTTTTTCCTTCCCTCTTCTTCCTTTTCCTTCTGGCCTTATCTTTTTCTTCTCTCTGCCTCCTTTCTGCTTTCTTCTTCCTTCTCTGTCATCCCCTCCTTCTCTTCTCTTCTTCTTCACTTCCTTCCCTAAAGAACAGTATTGTTTCACTTCCTGATCTCCAGATGTACCCCTGTGTAGTTATGGAACAAACTTCTTGAACTGTTATCCAAGTCATCTACTTGCCAGCTGATCAGCTTCTGTTCTCTCTTCCTCAGTCCCCAGCTCTATTACTAAACTTGTCTCTGAACACCCATCGCCTTGACCTCCACAGGACTTTGCTCACACTGGGCCCTCTAAATGGACATCCACACCGCAACGTATCTGCTTGTTGAAATCCAAGTTGCTCTCAAGGTTCGTCTCACTCACACGTAAGCATCCAGCGTTCCCTGAGCTCATCTCCAATTCCCCTGAAAGTGGAATGATTCACCACACTACATAATACTCTACCTGATGCAAGTACAGCCTCAATAAACACAAAGAAGGAACCTAAGTGAATTCCTCACCCTCAAAACAAATATACAATCTTTATGTAGCAGGATTGGGAAGTAGGTTATTGACTAAATCATAGGAAACCAAGAAAACATCCCAGAATATTTACATTGCCTCAAGTCTCAAGTCTTAACTCCAAGGGTATGCATGCTCTCATGCTGAATAAAAAGGATTCTGGTTTTATTCAAGTGGCAAATATCTCCAGATTTTTCTCATAATTTCACATACATTTTATAAATGCTTCAAATCTTCTGCTTAGCATTGTCAGAACAAATCTTAGCCCCAAACCCAGTAGTTTCCCTCCAAGAAACACAAGAGCATGGGGCATGCTCTTTATGGCTGTCAATCAGGACGTTAGACCCTAACATAGAAACATCATCCTGACATAGAAACTCACAAGGTGCGATCGCCATAACAGCAAGTGAAGTGGGAAATCGATTCATAGTGAACAAAGGAGACTACTGAAGCATATGCACTAAATAAATCCAAAACAAAAAATGTCATGCTGAATACACTGCAACTTTGTAGATAAAGAGGAATAAAATAGAACGAGCATCTATGGAGTTAGATAAACCTGTCTCTGAATCTTGGCTTCGCCACTAGCTAGCAGTGTCACCACTCTGCCTCAGTTTCCTCCTCTGTAAAATGGGAACAATTATAACTACCATATAGGTGGTGGCATTGGCTGCCTTCAAGTCCTGACTTATGAGGATACCAGGCACAAGGAAACGGAACATTGCCCAATCCTACTCCATCCCCATGGATCAGATGGTTGTGATCCATAGGTTCTTCACTGTCTGATTTTTGCAAGGACATCACCAGTCATTTCTTCTGAGTCCCATCTTAGTCTGGAAGCTCCGCTGAAACCTGCTCAGCACCAGAGCAGCACACAAGTCCCCACTGACAGATGAGTGATAGCTGCCAGGAACTGAAGCAGAAGGCAAATTCCTACCACTGAACCACCACTCGGCTTACGTTATAGACAGGTTGTGATAAGGCTGAATCTTACCTGTGATGCTGGAAAACAGTGGTGATTAAAGAAATCCCCTCACTGTTTGTGCTCAGGAAAACATTTACTGCCATGACCCTCCCATGTGACTTAGCTAAGCCTCACAGAAGTTCCCCTAACTTACTTATGACAAGGTCAGACATGGAATCTCCTCCAAATTCCCATTCCTTGAGTCATAAATGAGTAACTGAACTGCTTGTCCTGATTGATTAATCAAAACCAAAGTGCCAGTTAACCAAACTTTGTGTCTCTCCTTCTCTCTGGTACCTGAACCTTGGACCACTGTCAGCATTGTTGTTGTCAAGTCAGTTCCGATTCATAGCAATACTGTATAGGGTTTCTGAGGAGCAGCTGGTGAGTTTGAACCACCAACCTTGAGGTTCAAACCAACCTTATGGTCGCGTGCTTATCCTACAGCGCCACACCAGGACTCTTCACCATACTGCCCCTCATTAAGAATCCGACCAGAGAAAAGACTGGCCTCACCATTAAACCTTCTGGTTTACTAAAACCTTCTGGTTTACTATTCCCATACTTGGGGGTTTTCTAGCCTTGCTTATTCTTGTCTGTCTGAAAGACAACGCTTTTCCCAGCCTCACTGAGACACTGGCTGGTCAGCGTACATTCCCTCTGTCAGTCTCGCTCCCCATTGCAATAGACCTTCTGCTCTTCGCTTTCTGAATGAAACCTCTTCCTATCCAAGTTCGGATTTGTTCTTTATTTAATAGCTGTCATAAAGATTAAATGAGAAACCTAGAGGTTCTGTTTAAAATTGTTGCCCCAGTACCTAGCATAGAGGGAACTCAACAGAGTTCTGAGGAGTCATGAAAAAATATATAAATGTCCTTAGAAATACTGGAGTTCCTGGGTAGTGCAAACAGCTAACACACTTGACTGCTAACCAAAGAGTTGGAGGTTCAAGTCTACTCAGATATACCTAAGAAGAAAGGCCTGATGATCTACTTCTGAAAAATCAGCCACTGAAAACTTTATGGAGAGCAATTCTACTCTGACATGCATGGGGTTGTCATGAGTTCAAGTCACCTTCATAGCAAGTGGGTTTTTCTGGTTTTTGTTGTTGTTTAAGAAACATTGGGATGGGGGAATGGTTAATCTTACAGTCCAGAAACAAAAGACCCTAGGATCACCTAGGAAGAAGAGCACAAGCAGAATGTGAGATCTTACCCAGAGAAGCAGCGACACCAGAGATGAGCAGAGATGGGGACATGAGAGAGGGAGCAGCTGAGGACTCTAGATTCATGGAAAGAGAGG
>NW_006408524.1:27269118-27270451 GCF_000296735.1 Chrysochloris asiatica
GTTTCAGTGTCTCTTCTGACATCCATTTTGACCTTTTCCTTCTTTCTAGTCTTCTTAATGACTTTTTGCTTTCTTCCTGTATGATGTTCTTGATGTCATCCCACAACTCTTCTGGTCTTCGGTTTTTAGTGTTGAATGTACCAAATTTGTTCCAGGTAGTGTTTCCAAATTCTCAGCAGATATTAATCACAATTCAAAATAAGAAATCATAGTTCCTGGGAATTCTCAGGAATTTTCAAGATTTTTAAAATACTTTTCAATATACTTATTATCCTGGGCATCTAAAAATTAGTGTTATTAGTAAGAAAGATCAACTTTAGTAAAATTTATGAAAAACTGTAGTGTGCAGAAAATATTCCAACACTGGAAATCACCAGTAAACATTACTGGGTAGTCTTCAAATAGCATTCAGGTATACTACCAAACTTAACAGTATTACCCAGAATCACTATTTAAATGGCCAATTTAAGGCTTTATTTAGGTTCACAAACTCATTATTTCTTGGAACTCCACTCATAGGATTTGTATAAAGTGCACAATGCATGTAAATTTACTAATATTTATGTTGTTTGCAAGAATGATTAATTAGCAGTAGACTGACGCACAAAGATGCTGTCCTCAGTTACAAGCAAGGTTGACTGGTTAGACTGTGACAATTTTCTTCTCTGTGCTCCTAACCAGGTTTCCAGAAATTTCTACCTGAATCTCAGAATCCACATTAGTGTTTTCTATGCTTGCTTTCCAATGGATGCCCACAGTGCCCTCCTAACCAATAATGTTTCTATGTTTATCATGAAGCTTTCTTCAATTCTCACCTTTCTCCCTTTTCCCCAATTACACTTTTCCTGCTTTTTCAAATTTCTTGACAGATTTTTTTTTTCTGTAGGTTCAGAAAAACAAATGTACTGAGATTGCTTAAGAAAGAGTTCCCTCATGGAAATTCTAGACGTGACAAAAGAAACAGATTAATGAAATAATAGCACTTTGCTTTATGTTCAAGTGGTACCCACAAAAAACACAATTGTTGCTGTTAGTTGCTGTGAAGCCAGCTCTGACTCCTGGTGATCTCACGTATAACAGGACAAAATGTTGCCCAGTCCCGCACCTTCTTCATGACCTCTGACATGTTTGACCCCATTGTTGGGGAAACTGTGTCAATCTGTCTCACTGAGAGTTTCCTTCTTGTTGTGACCCTCTACTTTAGCAAATAAGGAGCTCTGGTAGTGTAGTAGTTACGAATCAGGGTGCTAATCTCATGGTCAGCAGTTCGAAACTACCAGCTGTTCTGTGGGAGAAAGATGAGGCTTTCTGCTCCCGTAAAGATTTACAGCCT